>NC_091742.1:57221414-57521414 GCF_043380555.1 Nothobranchius furzeri
GTTTGACTCATTTTAGTGCCAAAACATTTGACCTCTTGTTGGCGTAGTTTAGCTTTACAAGAGCTTGGTCAGCTGATGCAAGCCTGAGTTAAACAAAAGTGTCCCTTCTCATGTATATGGCGCAGTATGACGGCCAAAATTAAGACTACTGCCCAGCAGCAGGAGGCTATATAAGTTCCGAAGCAAACTATCGACCTGATTAATGATTAGCTGGTGCCGGTAACTGAGAGGCTGGCGCTGCTTACTGAGAAATAGCACCTTTACCAGTGTTATTACTAGATATGCTAGGGACTAGCAGCCCTCGCTCTACCTCAGGAGGTAGAGCGTGTTGCCCCATAGTCGGAGGGACACGGGCTTGATTCCAGCTCCCGTCAGGGGTATTCTGTTGTTGTGTCCTTGGGCAAGACACTTCACCCAACTTGCCTGTGTTGGTGGTGGTCAGAGGGGCCATTGGCGCCAAATGGCAGCCTCACCTCTGTCAGACCGGCCCAGGGCAGCTGTGGCTACAAAGTAGCTTACCATCACTAGCAGTGTGTGAATGTGAGAGTGCATGCAAGCGTCTTTGAGTGTCCTAAAAAGCGCTATATAAGTTTAATGCATTATTATTATGATTAAATGGAGCAGTCACTGGCTCTGCTTCTGCAGCCTGTGTGGTTTAGTTTCACTTTTGTTTTTGTCTGTGTGGGTCATGCTAATGTCTTTTTGTTAACAGACGACATTGGAGACTTCTTTATGGGGGACTAACTGGGGGTTAATAGTCAAACCTGTCAATCCCTGCAACCCTACTGCCGGCAATGTCGACTAAGCTCTGACACCAGTCATATAGGGACCTAACAGCCTGTATCAGAGGGCCATTTGGTTAAAAGGTCTACTTTACTTATATTTTTATACATTTGCTGTGGTCATTTTCAATGTAAGTCGTACTCTGGCAAAAAAAAAAAAGCTCAGGTGCTCCTGTTTCAGCATGGAAGAGAAAGCAGCTTTGAACGGCAGGATTTCGAGTTTTATTTCTTGATATTTGGACGTCTCATCTATGATTAGATAACAGCAACGCAATCCATTCATGTTTTATTTCCACAAATAACACAAGCCTGGAGGAGTTCTGCTGTGTGGTGGAGTTGCTAATGCTAGCAGTTTGCTTCTGTTAGTAGAGATGTTCTCTGCCGTTTCCCGGACTCTAAACCAACAACAGCCTTCCATGTCGCGAGTCAAGATGGGTGAGTCCATGAACATTAAAGGTATAGCAATCGATGTTTTTCTTCTGGGTGGATCACGTCAACCATTGGTCCGCAAAAATGTCAATTTCTGGTGAAGCCAATCCTGGGTTAGTTTTCACTTCCTGCCCATCCCTACTCTGTGCACCCCCGCACTCTCATGGAAACCAGGAAGAGGCTAACGCAGTCCAGTCCGCTCCCCACAGATGCCATTGTTGCCGGTTTTCTGCTCGAGAGGTAAGCTAACGTTCTGCATGCTATTTTTAGAGTCTCTTATTTCACATTGCGGCCAGCAGCTACTTGTAAACAGGTGCTGGGAGAGTGTTGCACAACGTGGAGAGGGCGGTTCTTTCCTGAAATTCAGAAACATCGTTCACTGTACCTTTAAGTGACAGTGTGGCATAGATTGGTCAGCAGTTTCAATAAATGTTCACCGTCTATTTTCTATCAGAAGCTAATGCAGAAGACAGGTGTAGGAGACTTTTTCATGTTCAGCCTGCATGAAGAACTCAGAATGACCGATTATAACTAGAAATAATAATGAAAAAAGAGTTTTCAGTGAAGTCATTCTCTAAAACAACTTACTTTATTCTACAATCACATCAAGTTATAAACTCTAATGCTAAAGGAGCAAGAATCGCAGGAAATAAAAACAACAAATTAAAAATAAAATAAAAGTCATCCACATAGAACTTAGTCATTTGCTCACAAAACCAAAATTGCCTAGTTGGTTTGTCTTATGTGGCAGCTGCTGCAGTCTCAGCTTGCCTGTGTGAACGGTGACAGTCGCAGGCTCTTTGGCTAACAAGCCAGTGGCATGGAGACCTCCCCAGTGCTGTGCCATTACCCAGCTCCTGGCAAGGCTATGGGAGATCATCATTTCCACACAACAAACCGTAGATTATTATTTTGCCGACAGTTTCCTCAAGTGGAAAATTAGCTTCCGCCAACTGGGTGTCTTTATGCCCCCATTCACCATCAACAATTTACCATGAGAAGAAGAAGTGCGTAAATGAAACTAATCGTAGGAAAAGCAATCCCTACCTTCTGTTGGCAGAAGCAATCAACCAGCTCGGAGATGGGCTACTTTACAGCGTACTCCTGAGAGGTGGGGAAGAGAGGCAATAAATAGTTGCTTGGGGTGCAATTTACCAGTATTTGTGTCCAGTTCATTTGAGAGCACAAATGATGGCATTCATTATGGGAATGCCTTTTGTTAAGCTCAGATTTAGCAGCTGCTGCTGCAAATAATTATCTGCACAATCTGGTGTTCAGAAACAGCATCCTCTGTCAACGGTAGCATGCTTTTCATTGAAAACGCCCAATAAAGTACAAAAACACACTTACTGAGTGGTATTTCAAGGATTTCATCATTTTTGAATATCCTCTTGAAGTTATGCACAGCTACATATATAGTCCTTGTCATCACGTAAATAAATACGCTCAGTCATTTCCGTAGACTGCTAATAGACATGCTAAGTAGCCTTGACCTACTTAATGATCAATTTATCAGCCTGGACATTCATTAGAAAAATCTTTTTTTTCTCAAAATGATGGATGGCTCGAGAAATTTGACAGAGGTGTGTGCAATGACAGAACATGACAGGTCAGGCAGTTAGACGATACTTGAATGTCAAGAGACCAAGGCTCATGGTGCAATAGAGGGACGCAGGAACGAACAGTGATCAATGACCTCCACGTTATGATGACATGAATCACCACAGGGTCAGTCTACGTCAAGTGAAGGTGCCCTGCTTCTTTTTTTATTATCATTATGATAAATGTTCAATCCTTTTCTTGTTTTTTTATTATGCTTTATTCTTATTATGTAGTTGTTTTTACAAATATTTTGACATTTTTATTCTTGTATATCCTTTAAAACAAGTTTCTGAACAGTTTTTCAGATTCAGAAAAGTTTTACTTTCTGAAAAATAAACGACAACCTCGAGACTTTTTTTTTGTTTATTTTTTTTTGGGGGGAGATGGAAAATTGGAACATGGTAAATGATGATTACAGTGTAGTTTTAAATCTTTACAACCAATTTTTCTTGATTTAATGCGCCCCCTTTTGTGTTACAAAACTGGTTGAAATTTAACAAAATCCACGACTTTTAATTCAAAAAGTCAATAAAATAAGCAACAATTGTTTAAACTAATCTTGTGTGACATAAATATTTCATTATTGCCCAACTCAAAAGAATAAAGAGAGCTACAATGGATGGATGTGAATGAAATTCAGATTTACACCTGATAACGTCAAGTCAGTTCAAAACAGTCACCACACTTAAAACAATATTAGCAATCACAAAATGGCTACAGTTGGATCTATATCACTGCCATTAACCTTAAAAGCTGGAAACCTGGGTCCTACCGTCTGATCTAATGAATCCGCTATAATCTATTCATTTTACCACAAGATGGTCTTTGTTTAAAACCCCATAATTAAATGACCTGGTATGTTTGGACCCCCCCCAATAAAAAGTAAGCCGAATTACTAAACCTATTTATTTTGTTAAAATATATTATTATTTTTATGAATGTCAGGCTCCATCTGTTAGCTACTAAATGTACATCTAAACTAAACAAAACCATAAATATATACCACAATGACATTTTACCATGAATACATAACAAGTAGATTGTACTCTAATTTTGGAAAATTAGCTTCCGTCATGTGTTCAGATACAAAATTATTAAGTTGATATTTCCTCAACATTATGTGCTCACATCCCTCAATGAATCTACTGAATTCTAGCTGGTGCCAGCTTTGAATAAATGTCATGTGTTAGTTTGACGTGCAGTGCTCCAGACATGCATGTTGTCAAAGCTAGCAGGAGAGTGTTTAAAGTCAGAGAGTCTCCTGAGCTGAGGTGTGATACCAATGTCAATGTCCTTCCCCTTTATCCCCAAGCCTCCCCGGTGACTACTTGCAGTTTACACAAGTGTTTAACCACCACCTCCACTTGGAAACATGATTAAATGAGAACGCTGACAGATATAGCAGCTGCATTTTGCCTCATTTATGATACTGGTCTCTAACCTGGTATATTTCTCCTGGATGGGAACACGGTTGTACTTACTTTGAAATTTCCAACGGTTAACAAAATTTTTGAAATGTTGTACAACTTTTATGACGCAAAAAGACTAAATGAACTCATGCCTGCGTAATCCATAAGTTTGTTAGGTTTTAGGGAGGGAGGGGGGGGGGGGGGGGCTTTTGTGCAGTTTACAACAAATTGAATTATAGATGGTGATTGCTTTCATTGATTTCTGCATTTCTTTTGTCCCACAAGTTCAACAGGCATCGCCTTATTTCCCTTCACACAGCTCACTGCTCTCTAATAATGTGACCCCCTCGTGCTTTTTTCCGCATGAAACGAGAGGTTACCCTCGTGGCCTGTTGGGATTGGACTAATATTAAGCATTCACGTTGGCAGGGCTAATACATCATTATGCATTAAACCTCTGGACGAGCCACATACTAATTAATTGAGTCATAGCGATAGATGGGTGAGGCCAGAGACTACATTTGGAGGGAAGTAGGCCTCGTAGATGAGACAGAAAATGGCGCACTGTTGGAGATGAAGTGGGCAGCAACCGCATGGGATCCTGGCTTAAGGCAACCAAGTTTTTTTTTTCTTGGCAGTGGATGTTCCCTGCATCTAATTAAGTAGGGTGAAAGTCCTGGCAGCATTTTTCACGCAATGTATTGATGAAAAGTGCCACTACCAACAATGTATACACATACATCATGGGCAGCGTGAAGACTGAAAGACAGCTAGAACCTTACATCCAACAGATTAAGATTCATCTGGTCATCTAGGTGTACTAAATCGTAGTAATAGATACCAATATGGCATTATGAGACCTAAAGACTTTGGAATATATCGATTTCTTCTTGCATTAGTGGAACACCAGCTGTTGATGATGTTCATTATCAGTGAGTTGACTGAAAAAAACCACGGTGCCTGTACTTTTGTGTCACATGTTTGTCCAGTCTTGATTATGCAAATTCCATCTTGATCGGTGTAAATGAGACCGCGATCAGCTGCCTTCAGAAGGTCCAAAACGCAGCACCAAAAATACATCGATGTGGTTAACAGAATCAGACAGGACAAAACTCTACACAAAAGAACAAACCTCACAACAGACGATATAGAACAACTGGTAGCAAACTCCACATACTTCACATATGATGGAACAATGTACAAATAACTGGAAGGCTTCGCCAGGGTAACAAACTATCAGCCACTCTTCACAAGTTTTTCATGGAGGACGTAGAACAGAAAGCCATTGCTACTGCCCCCCAACCCACCAAACTGCAAAATAAAATTATGGAAACGCTACAGAGCTGACATATAGAAATCATTCCAAAAGGACAAACACCTGAACAACAGATGACACAAACCACATCAAATTTACATATGAGGAAGAAATAGAAGGCAGCATAACCTTCATGGACATGAAAATAAGCAGACAGAAGAGAGACGGGACCCTGAACAAAACACATACAGGAAACCAATACACAATGTACAATATTTATTATGGACGTCAGAACACCCTACTATAGATAAAATATCATCTTAAAGGTCTTCTTCCATTGTACCAAGACTGCTTACCAAATTGCAAATGAAATGTGAAAAAATTGAAAGTAATTCTACTAAATCTGCATTAAAGCTGCAGTTTGACTGCAGTTATACGTCTCGTATTTTACTCATCTTTCCCACCCTCTTCCCATATTAGTATTTTCACAGAAATTTCCGGGAATCCCCTCCTGCTCAGCCTTAAAGCTGCAATAGAAAATCTGGATAACAAGATAGCTTAGATTATTTTTCATGCCTCTTGACAACATTCTAACATAGTTAAACTATTCAATAGATCATGGAGATAAAAACAATTATGAAGTGGTTCTCTTGCATGTGTCTGAAAACCTCAGCCAAAACCATTGCTTGGTCCAAAATCAATTATTCAACTACTCTGTTCACCGAACCACTGCACTTCCGCATTTACTTGGGTCTTCCACTTATTGCGTGTTTGAGCATTTAGCAGCAGAACAACACTGGTGTGAGAGGATCTCTGCTCAATAATATCAAAGAAGGAGAAACAGCCAGCTGCTACCACTTCAACTCTAGGACAAACAACCAGAGTCCCAAAGAGAAAATCACCATATGAAGTCATGAACTGGTGTTTAGAGCATTCTTGTTTCCTCTGGCAATGTAGGTTGCTGACGAGTGGGGTGATAGTTTCTCGACCGTGTTTGCTTTTAAAAGCTAGCTTGTTTTGAAATTTGGTATTGCACCTTTAAATGGTAAGTGGCCTGTATTTGTATAGTGCCTTCTTTGGGTTCTACAACCCCCCAAGGCGCTTCACTACAAAATCAGTCATTCACCCATTCACACTCACATTAACATGCTGATGGGGATAAGCTACAATGTACCTACAGCTGCCCTGGGGCAGAGAGGCGAGGCTGCTGAGCACAGGCGCCACCAGTCCCTCCGACCACCATCAGCAGGCAAGGCAGGTTAAGTGTCTTGCTCAAGGACACAACAGCAGAATTCTCTGGTCAGAGCTGGGATCGTACCTGCAACCTTCTGATTACTGGACAACCCTCTCTACCTCCTGAGATACTGCTGTCCCATTTAAGGAGGCACCTCTCTGATAGACACTCAGAGACCTGGGAGATAGACACTGCTTCGCCCAACCCGCACTCTCACAGAGACCTTAGAGGGAGACATTTGCTTTAACTCCCCACTCTCACACCTCTCGTAGAACTTGACAAGTATGTTCCCCACATGACCTGACATGATCTCACAAAAACGTAAAAAAAAAAAAAAAGTATAAATTTAGGGTCCTTACATTGAAAAGAACAACTTTTATTATATGCAGAATACAGTTTTTAAAAGGTATATTAGGCAACTTTTTATATTTTTAAATACTTTTCTTGAGCCATTATGTCCAAAAATGAACCTTTACAGGGTTAACGAAATGTCACTCAAAGCCCACCGCCCCCTGTGGCCAGAATATCGCACTTGTAACTTCAGAATTGCAGAGTCCAGTGCCTGCAGGTGGGGGTACTGGCCCTCAAGACCTGGAATTGAATAGCCATGGGTTAAGGTGTTAAAAAGACAAACTCACAGTGAGGAGATAAGTTTCATTTTCAGTATAACCACAGTAAATTAATAATGGATACTAGGGGCGCTGAAAGCAAGCAAAACTGCCTAGTATCCCTTTAAAAGGCTGAAAATATCCTTTGGAATCTTGAAAGTTTGACTATGTTGGCCCCTATGGACCTGTAAACTCTAGAATTGATGAATCTCATCCTAAATGAGCAGTCACTGATGACAGACATTTTTAGCTGACTACAAAAAGCTATCATTGCCTGTGCTTTGGCATAACTTTGGTGGTTTTTCCCACAAAGGAGAGCAAAAATGAGGTTACAGGCATACAGTGATTCACCCATCGTAGACCAATATAATGAATGGGTATTTTCTCTCAGTGAGAGTATTCCATTTTTCTGGGAGAATATACATATTAGGATGAATGCCATCGAACCTTAATCGAAACTACGATGCCCAATGATGTAGGTTTGCTAGGTGCATTTGAGTGGAGAAGGAGACAGGAAGATAAAACCTGTGACACAAAGAGAGCAGGGGGGGAGCAATTGATGCAAATGCAGTGGGGAGAAAATACTTTGCACTGTGAGAAAAATAAAGCAGAAAGAAAAAGAAGCAAAAAGAATGAGAGATACTGACTGTTACATGTATGCTTTAATCTTCATGTTTGTTTACAGCACGGCTGCACAGTGGAACAGTGGTTAGAGCTGTTGCCTTGCAGCGAGAAGGTCCTGGGTTCGCTTCCCACCCTGGGATCTTTCTGCATGGAGTCTGCATGTTCTCCCTGTGCATGCGTGGGTTCTCTCCGGGTACTCCGGCTTCCTCCCATAGTCCAAAAACATGACTGTTATGTTGATTGGTCTGTTTAAATTGTCCTTAGGTGTGTGTGTTTGTGCATGACTGTTTGTCCTGTGTGTCTCTGTGTTGCCCTGCGATGGACTGGCTCTCTGTCCAGGGTGTACCCCGCCTGATTGTCCGTTGACCGCTGGAGATACGCACCAGCCCCCCCGTGACCCTACAAGCGGGTTCAGAAAATGCATAGATGGATGGGTTTGTTAACAGCACTTAGTTGAGAAGGTAGAACATAAGAAGCAGAATAACTCCACACTTTGCCTATTACTTCCTTTCTTCCGCTGAGCCGATAAAATATGAAAATCTCTGTTGTAAGTTGAACATTGTATCTAGTACACCATTCCAACCACTGTCCCTTCCCTGTTGATATCTACAACATCACCCAGCTTGGTCCTTCACTTCACAAATGGCTAGGTTAGAGCAAATGTTCACACCAGTGTATCACCAAATAATGTATCATTTAAACATTTGCAGATGATTTAGTCTTATGAACTTTACACTAGAGCTAGGACATATTTTAAATCTAAAATATGACCTTGATAAAGTGTCCACCTAAACTAAAGCCTCCATATCCAATTCAAAGGATATGTCTTCTCTCTCTGTCCTGTCCCTTGCTTCTTTATCTGTCTCTCCAGTTCAAAGCCCCCCACTGCACATGAACGGGGGGTAGAGGGTGGGCATTCTGCCGAGCAGGCTACAAAGACAACCTTGAGGGGAGGTTTGATTGAGGCGTTAAAAACACCAGGCAAAAGAGGACTGATGAAATCAATCGAGTGGGATTACTTCGTATTCCATACCACACCCACTAGGCCGGTCACCGGTACAAGATGAACCAATGAAGGGCCTCTAAAAAAAGTTTGTCGTGGATGGTGGTGTTAGGAGGGCGTGACTGTGAGGCAGGTGATGGAAAGAGGAAAAGAGCATGAAGGTGGCGAAAACAAACATGAAAAGGAGCGAGGGGAACTTCCGTTCCAGTTGCAGGAGAGTGCAGAATGCCGGTGTCAAGCTGGAGTTGCAAACCTTTTGCTTTAACTAAATAAATTTTGATGTTCTTCATTGAGTACCAAACATATCCTGAAAAGGTGTTTAAATCTTTAGAGATGAATGAATACCCCATCTGTTTGTCTGCTTCCTTCTCTCAAGAGGCCAAATTTGCAGGTTCCCATTGATTCCTCCATGTCTGGCTTTGGAGGTATGCTAAGTAGAACACTGCTTATTTGATACATACTCATGCTTGTGTTGTTACATAAATGCTCCTTTGTGTGCATTTCCTCCTTTCATCTTCCGCCGCTGTTCAGAAAAGTGTGTGTGTGGGGGGGGAGTCGGCACGCTTTCGGCGGTACAGTCTCAGCTGCATTCATCAGTTACGGGAGCCTCGCAATTATTCCCTTCTTCTGTCAGAAAAGTCAACCTGCTAGTACCAGTACACAGATGAATGACTATTGTCTCCTCTGTCGAATTATTCGCCAGGAGATATGTCTCTCCCCTCCTTTCAACATGTTCCTCTTTGTGTTTCTCATCAGGCAAACAAAATGCTGTCACGAGGGAAGGGAAAAGGCGGCAGACTGCAGTGCAAGGCTTGATGAGAGGCTTGATGACGACAAGTGTGAGGGATCTGATATGGGTGCCCCCTTGAAGGCTTTCTCGCAGCTGCTGATAAGATGAAGGAAAAAGTACTTTACCACTTTTTCCCCTTAGGTTGGGAAAGTTGAGCAGGCACGCAAGCCAGCTGAAGGAATGAAATCATGTTGCACAAGGTTTGATCATTTATAACTACCAAGAAAGGTTTTCAAAAAGTTAAACCTGACAAAACATCATGTTTATGTTTAAAACTTTAAATTCTGCTAATATTCACCAGCAGTTAGCTGCCAATATCTTATTTTCCATAATTAAAGGGTTAGACGTTGGCTTTGCCTCTTCTTATTCTGTTTTTCCCTTTCCCTGCTCTCTAGACCGTTAGGCGGTCAGCCAGGAGAAAGCCCAGCCTGGGGTGCCCATTAATTTTGGTTACCTTCATGTCTTATGGCTTCACTATGACTCTGACAGGCACTGGAGACCAGGGGCCCATCATTTTAGAAGGAAAGGTATAAGAAGGACACAACAAAAATTGGATGGGGGTTTATTTGAACTTTAAACAAACGTTGTCTTCTGTCATGAAGATCCAACTCAGCGAGGCACAACTACCATACGAGGTGGTCTAACTTCTAAGACTGAGCGTCAACTACACAACTATACTGACTTTTGTACCTTAAATTCTTCCCAAAATTAAAAAAAAATCCTTCATCCGAACAAAAATCCTAAAATTCAACAAAATGCTGATGTAAGCATACCAAGTGGTGAAAATCTCAAGATGATAGACCATGAGCTAATGACATTTTAACATCTAATTTTTCTACTAAAAGTGACCATGTGTCATTTTGATGAGTTTACCAGTTTTTACCAGCTTTGTAACATATAACCATAAAAATCAGGTCTAAAAAACATGGGAGCAGGTCTGACTCTCTGGGCGACGCCCTATTAGACGCTATGTTTCCTTCTACGGGAGCCCATGAGGACAAAATGCATTTACTGATTTGTAACAAGCAGTTACAAAACTTTCACCATTCATAAACGTTTTGTTTACACATTTACCTCTTCACTCATTACCAGTGATGAAAGGGAGTCTGATGTGCTTCATTTTGCTGGAGGTTGTGCTCCCAGGGATTTATTTTACCCTAATGGCCTTCTGTTTGTAAGGTCTTACTCAAACACAAAAATACCGCTTGCTTGCAATGATTTAGGTGTCTGCTGCCCTCTATTGCAAGGGAGAATACACAATGTCACTTTACCTGATCAAAACCTTTTTTTTTTTACTATTTCTTTTCAACAACCCTTTTGCCATATGGACAATATTTTGGGCACCATGGTGGAAACTAAGTTAAGCAAGTGTAGAAAAAGACTATAAAAATGGCAGCATTAAAAAACCCCTGAATTTTTCAAGTCATTTGAAAGGTTTTGTAGCTTTCATTGTTTCCTTCAAAAAGGCTGTTTGCAGATGAAATGCAAGAAAAGGGTCAATAAGCAAAATATTTTCCATTTATGAGAAAATGCATAAATGTGGGAAAAGATCAATGCAGAAACACGAGAAAAGCCAACCTGCTCGTAATTTGCTTTATTGCATTTTTTGGGGGTCTAGTATCGTTTAAGATGTATACTTTTTTATTTTCAGAACTGAGCTGTTTTTAATTGCTTTGTTATTTTGAAGTTTGACCACCACTTCAGAGCAAAATGGCCCTTCTTATGCATTCCCTGATCTCCTCTGATGCCAAAGGCATGATTTTGATGATTAGAAGATCCACAACAGATGATGAAAAGACCCTTTATGTTAAAGGATTTTCTTTAACTAATATCCATCCATCCATTTTTCAGCCGCATATCTGGAGTTGGGTCACGGGGGCAGCAGCCTAAGCCGAGACACCCAGACTTCCCTCTCCCCAGCTACTTGGGCCAGCTATTCCAGGGGAATCCTAAGCAAAGAGACGTAGTCCCTCCAGCATGTGTCACGGTCTGGGGTTTTTTCACACACTAATTGGTGTAGAGTCTCATCTCTCCTCTGCAGGTGGGCGTGCCTGGAAGTTGGGAGGCTGCAGGTAATTTGCTGATTAGCTGGCCAGGGATATTTAAGCTCCTGAGAGACGCCTTCACTTCGCTGGATGATTAACTCAACTTGGGTATTTCTCCTAACAGCCAAATCCAAACTAAGCTTTGATTTTGAGAATTTCTGGGTTATGGATTTTTGATTTTTGAGATCTCTGTGTTTTTGACTGCTTGTTTTGCCTCCTGCAGATATCACCTATCAGTTCACCTCGTTTGCTGCTACCAACCTGGTTTCTTCACTGTCCACTCGTCTCTCAGCGTCCTCCTCTGGTCTCCCCACTCCAGGCTGCCCACCCTCCCTCCTGGATCACCATTACCCTTCATGCTCAGCTCCCTCCTCATTTGGACTCCAAGCTCATCAGCCTCCCGTAAGCCTCCTGCCCTCCCCAGACCGGTCACTCCTCCCTCTCTCACGAGGTCTCACCTCCAACCTGATTCTCCACACCCGAACCTCGCTTCTCTGCCGAATACTGCTAGACTTCCTAGCAGCTCCTTCTGTTCTCCTTTTCTAATAAATTATTGTTTGCGATCTTCTTTGACTCTGTGGACTGATTCTGTATGTCGTGGGTTAGGCATCTACCACACAACATGACAGAATCATCCAGCCAGAATCCTAACCTCAGTACCGAATCAGTTCCACCTGTAATCACCGAAACCTTATCACAACACAGTTTAGCCCTTCATTCCCTCACCAAACAACTGTCAGACGCTAACCAGACTCTGTTTCAGTTGGGTGCGATGGTTAAACAATTAAGTGAACAGCTCACCAATCCGGAACCCTCTGCTCCCCCTGCTCTGAGTCCGCCCGGACCTGTTACCTCGGCACCATCCATCCCGCCCAACTTCCGGGTTGCCTTGTCGCCTCCCCCCGAGACGTTTGACGGGGATCGAAACGTTTGTAGAGGTTTCCTCCTCCAGTGTAACTTGGCTTTCCAACGCTCCCCGGAGTCTTTTGCAACCGACGCAGCCAAGATTTCCTACATTGTCGGATTACTGCGCGGCAAGGCCCTCAGGTGGGCAGAAGCCAAGAGCCGCTCTCCGAACTTCCTTGCGGGCCCATTTACTGAGTTTTTATCCGAGTTTAACTTGACATTTGACAAATCAGAGCCCGCCTCAGAGCTAGCAAAACGGCTCTGGAACCTCCGCCAAGGCAAGCAATCAGTGGCTGACTTCGCCATCGAGTTTAGGACCCTGGCATCGGCTTCCACTCTCGACGAGGATTCATTAAAAGGGGCGTTTTCACAAGCCTTAAACGAGCGCCTCCAAGACCAGCTGGCTTTCTGCCAGGAACCCACAAACCTGGAGGACTTGATAATGCTCTGCAACCGGATCGAGAGGAGACTGAATGACCGTCATAAAGGTAACAATTCGTTTTTTCATCTTCAGACCCATACTCAGTCCAGGGCGGCCCAACCAACACCATCCTCTCTCCCCAGCGAACCCATGCAGTTGGGCCGGGCTAGACTAAGCCAGGAGGAACGAGATAAAAGAATGAGATCTGGTCTTTGTTTGTACTGTGGCCTAGCTGGCCATTTCGTGTCTGACTGTCCCAAGACTTTAAACTCCAGAGCCCACCAGTAGAACCTAGGATACTGGTGGGCGGTTCATCTGCACTCATGAAGTCTCGGTGTGCTTTAGACTGTTCTTTAACCTTCAGTAAAACCTCAATATCCACCCGAGCCCTGATTGACTCTGGATGTGAACAGAACCTATTACACCAACTACTAGTTGATCGGCTCGGCATAACCACTATTCCACTCGAGGCCCCAACGAGGGTTGTTTCTTTAGATGGCAGCTTCCTAACCTCTATAACCCATAAAACTGTTCCGGTTAACCTCTCGATCTCTGGCAATCATCATGAAACACTGACCTTTTTTGTTTTTCCATGTCACCAGTCAGAAATCGTCTTGGGGCATCCCTGGTTAAGTCTCCACAATCCCCGCATCAACTGGGTGTCTAACAGGGTGGAGGAATGGAGCAACCAATGTCACGTTTCCTGTCTGGGCACAGCTCGAATCCGCTCTGAGTGCAGAACCCCTGAACAACCACCTCCCGATCTCACTGGTGTCCCCAAGGAATATTTCGACCTACTGCAGGTATTTTCAAAGGATAAAGCTTCCTCCTTACCCCCCCATAGGCCTTTTGATTGTGCTATAGACTTGTTTCCTGGAGCTCCTCTTCCATCTAGCCGTCTCTACAACATCTCAAGACCAGAACGTGAGTGTATGGAAAAATACATCTCAGAATCACTCTCAGCTGGCATAATCCGACCGTCTACATCCCCTCTGGGAGCGGGGTTCTTCTTTGTTACAAAGAAGGATGGCACTCTCCGACCATGTATCGACTATCGAGGACTCAACCAGATAACAGTAAGAAACAAATATCCATTACCTTTGTTATTGTCAACCTTTGAGCCTGTACAAGATGCCTCCATCTTCACCAAACTCGACCTGAGGAACGCATACCACCTCGTCCGAATAAAGGAGGGTGATGAATGGAAGACGGCATTTAAGACACCAGTGGGACATTTCGAGTATTTGGTAATGCCGTTTGGGCTCACCAATGCCCCAGCTGTTTTTCAGTCTTTGGTGAACTCGGTTTTGGCTGATTTTGTGAACAAGTTTGTTACTGTGTATCTTGATGATATCTTGATTTTTTCGAGGACACCTGAAGAGCATTCCAAACATGTCCGTGCTGTTCTCCACCGCCTTTTGGAAAATCGCCTCTACGTGAAAGCGGAGAAGTGTGAATTCCATGTCCCGAGTGTGAAGTTCCTGGGTTTTGTTCTGGAGAGTGGGAGACTGGGACCAGATCCTGAGAAGGTCCAAGCGGTACAGAGCTGGCCAACACCCACAACACGTAAGGAGCTGCAAAGATTTCTGGGTTTTGCAAATTTCTACAGATGTTTCATTAAGGGCTACAGCCAGATTGCCAGTCCGCTGACTCAGTTAACCTCCATCAAGAGACGTTTTGTTTGGGATTCCACAGCCGAGAGTGCCTTCTCTGCCCTCAAAGACAAGTTTACTCAAGCACCGGTTCTTACCCGACCAGATCCCTCTCGGCAATTCACACTCGAGGTGGATGCATCGGATACAGGTGTGGGTGCCGTCCTATCCCAGGTTTCTCCCTCAGACCACCGTCTCCACCCCTGTGCTTTTTTTTCCCGGCGCCTCTCCCCAGCCGAGAGAAACTATGATGTGGGGGACCGGGAGCTCCTGGCCATGAAACTCGCCCTGGAGGAGTGGAGGCACTGGTTGGAGGGAGCTGAGCACCCCATCATCATATGGACAGACCACAAAAACCTAGCCTATTTGAAGGAGGCAAAGAGGTTGAATCCCAGACAGTCTAGGTGGTCCTTGTTCTTTTCACGGTTCCATTTTGTCCTCTCTTACAGACCAGGCACTAAGAACATCAAACCGGACGCCCTATCCCGACAGTTTTCAGCTGACTCCAATCCAGAACCAGCATCCATTCTCCCTCCTGACTGTGTCATTGGGTCCGTAACCTGGGAGGTCCGAGACCAAGTACTTGAGGCCCTCAAGACCACTCCGGGCCCAAGCAAGGTACCCCCAAACACATTATTTGTTCCCCCTTCGGTCAGAAGCAAGGTAATCCACTGGGGGCATACAGCTAGGTTTTCTGTCCATCCTGGGGTTAGTCGTACGGTAGCGTTGATCAGACGGACCTTTTGGTGGCCAACTATGTTTAAGGACACTAAGGAGTACATTGCCGCCTGCCAGACCTGTGCCCGCAATAAGACCAGTAATCAATCACCCTCTGGCTTACTCAACCCATTACACGTTCCGTCTAGACCATGGTCCCACATCGCCATGGATTTTGTAACTGGCCTGCCTCCTTCTCGTGGCTTCTCAGTAATCATGACAGTAGTTGACCGTTTTTCTAAGGCTTGCCATCTCATCCCCTTAAAGGCCCTCCCTTCAGCTGCAGAATCAGCTGCACTTTTGGTGAAACACGTTTTTAGGTTACATGGCATTCCGTTCGAAATACTCTCTGATCGAGGTCCCCAGTTCATTTCTCGAGTCTGGAAGGATTTTGCCGCCTGTCTCGGGGCCAAGGTCGCCCTCACCTCCGGATTTCATCCTCAATCTAATGGCCAGTGTGAGAGGATGAATCAGGAACTAGGTGCCATGCTCCGTTGTTTATGTTCCTCCAACCCCTCCCGCTGGAGTTTAGAGCTACCCTGGATCGAATACGCCCATAACTCACATGTCTCCTCTTCTACCGGGTTGTCTCCTTTCGAGGTCTCCCTTGGTTTTCAGCCCTGCCTGTTCCCTTCTGAGTTTCCCTCCTCAGTCGTCTCCATTCCCCAGTTCCTCAGGAGTGCAAAACGTACCTGGTCAGCCACGCAGAAGGCTCTGCAAAGGACTGCTGACCGTAACCGGCGTTTAGCCGACCGTCACCGGAGGCCGGCTCCAGTCTATGTGCCTGGTCAGCGCGTCTGGCTGTCGACCCGGGATATTGCATTGAAGGGCCACTGCAAGAAATTGTCCCCCAAGTTCATCGGCCCCTTCACCATCTCCTCAATCATCAATCCCTCGTCTGTCCGTTTGGAGCTTCCCCCTCATATGAAGGTACATCCGGTTTTTCATGTTTCCCTCCTGAAGCCTGTCTCCTCCAGTCCCCTTTGCCCTCCTCCTGCTCCTCCTCCTCCGGTTCGGTTGGCTGATGGGGGTCTCGGTTTTCGGGTCCGGCGCCTCCTGGACGTTAGGCGTCGTGGCCGAGGTCTCCAGTATCTGGTGGAATGGGAGGGCTATGGGCCCGAGCACAGGCAATGGGTCCCGGGGTCCTGGATTGACGACCCCTCCCTCATTAGGGATTTTGAGGCTGCCCGGTCTGCCTCCTCCTCCGCCTCCTCCTCCTCTGCCAGGACGCCGGGTGGCGTCCCTTGAGGGGGGGGTACTGTCACGGTCTGGGGTTTTTTCACACACTAATTGGTGTAGAGTCTCATCTCTCCTCTGCAGGTGGGCGTGCCTGGAAGTTGGGAGGCTGCAGGTAATTTGCTGATTAGCTGGCCAGGGATATTTAAGCTCCTGAGAGACGCCTTCACTTCGCTGGATGATTAACTCAACTTGGGTATTTCTCCTAACAGCCAAATCCAAACTAAGCTTTGATTTTGAGAATTTCTGGGTTATGGATTTTTGATTTTTGAGATCTCTGTGTTTTTGACTGCTTGTTTTGCCTCCTGCAGATATCACCTATCAGTTCACCTCGTTTGCTGCTACCAACCTGGTTTCTTCACTGTCCACTCGTCTCTCAGCGTCCTCCTCTGGTCTCCCCACTCCAGGCTGCCCACCCTCCCTCCTGGATCACCATTACCCTTCATGCTCAGCTCCCTCCTCATTTGGACTCCAAGCTCATCAGCCTCCCGTAAGCCTCCTGCCCTCCCCAGACCGGTCACTCCTCCCTCTCTCACGAGGTCTCACCTCCAACCTGATTCTCCACACCCGAACCTCGCTTCTCTGCCGAATACTGCTAGACTTCCTAGCAGCTCCTTCTGTTCTCCTTTTCTAATAAATTATTGTTTGCGATCTTCTTTGACTCTGTGGACTGATTCTGTATGTCGTGGGTTAGGCATCTACCACACAACATGACAGCATGTCCTTGGTCTTCCCTTGGGTCTCCTCCCAGTTGGACGTGCCTGGAAAACCTCACCAGGGAGGCGTCCAGGAGGCATTCTGACCAGTTGCCCGAGCCACCTCAACTGGCTCCTCTCGATGTGGAGGAGCAGCAGGTCTACTCAAATTCCCTCCCGGATGACCGAGCATTATCTTTATCTTATGATATTGATATTAGTAGAGTCTCGCCATCAGATTTGCCTGCAGTGATGTTTACAATCCAGCAGGTGTTCTTACATCAACATAGTGACACAGTGTTGACACAGATTGGGTAACGTACCGAAATGCTTCAGGAGGCCTCATCTGCCCATCACTACTAAATAGGCTCACAGCTTAACAAGATAAACCAAGTAATCGATCTCAAACTATTAGCCCTCTAATGAAAACAACAGAGCTCTCAGCAAAAACCATAATAAACAGCAAAATGACTAGAGATCCAAGACAAAGTTATCCTCCATATCATAGTAACCTACGACACCAGGGAAAACATCCGACTAGTTCTGAGTCTCCTCGCTGTCTGAGTTATCTTCAGCTGCTGCATCACCTTGGTGTGTCTCTCTCCATGGTGCTGAAAAGGGGCCAACCAGAATGGAGGAGCTATCCCAGGTGCTGATAGGCTTGCCTGACTCAGTAGATGAACAGGAGAGCTGAAGAGCTTACACATAGGGTCGTAACACATATAGTTAATAATCTGTATTTAATATAGCATCTTCTAGAGTTCTGGAGCCCCTCAAGGCTCTTTATAACACAATCAGTCATTCATCCATTCACACACACATTCACAGGCTGGTGGGGATGAACCACGATGTAGCCACAGCTGCCCTGGGGTACACGGGCAGAGGCGAGGCTGCTGACCACTGGCGCCACCGGTCCCTCCGACCACCACCAGCAGGTAAGGGGGGGTTAAGTGTCTTGCCCAAGGACACAGCGACAAACTGAGCGGGGCTGGAACCTGCAACCTTCTGATTATGGGGCGAGCACTTCACTCCCGTGCCACCGTCATCCCACAGTAAAATAAACTGTTGTTACAGGGATTTAAGATTTAGATTACCGGCAAGATAAACAATAGCTTTCAGCATCATGAGGAATTAGGAGATCATCTTAAAAACATTCCAGTTGTTTTTTAATCATTGTTTAGGCATTACCATGGTTTGAAAATCTGAGAAACTATTGTAACATAATTGTTGTGATTTTATATGGTAAATTAAAGTTTTTCTTAATCTGTTGGGTTGCTGAGCTGTTCATTCGTGTCTCAGAGGACACCGTTAAGGCTTTGCAAGACCATACCAAGCCAAGAAGACGAAGTGGATACCGATTTGATGGGAGAAAAATACCAGAGTTAAAAAACAGAGCAAGCAAAAAGGCTTTTCTGCCTCCTTGACTCTTCACTACAAGAGAATAAGTGGCTGAAATGGGACACCGTGTTGACTATGCCGAGCAATGTTGTCAAAAGAATTCACGTCTTACGCAGCATACAACTCTGTGTTCAACCTTTTCATTTTTCGAAGATGATTTCAAGACGTGCCCGTTGTGCTCCGTGCTACTCGTCACGCTCCGGTCCCTCTTTCTGTTCGTCGCTTGGCTGTGAGCCACTGTATCTCTTCATCGCTTTCATCTACCGCTCAGGAGATGAATCCCAGAAACGATCGTCCCACATGCGCTCAAATGACACTGAAACACAAACCTGACAGACACGCTGACTTGAACATAGATTCTCCTTTTCCCATCTTCTGCTGCTGCAAAGCCCTCTTACTCATATTCCACTCACCCCTCCCTCCTCCTGCCATGGAAAGGTGCGGCAATCTCGGATCCGATTGTCACATCAGTTTCTGCCGCTCAGGAGGGGAAAATAAGTGAAAAAGAACAAAATAATGATGGTTTCTCTCTTCTCTAGTCCCCGCCTGTCGTGTGCAATCTGCTTTGACATAACACCTCATCAGCTTCTCTATTTAACTATTTTGTGCATGCAGGACATAAAAAGCCTGCAGAGTGGGGAGAATACAGTGGCAGGTGGCTATTCAAACACTGAATATTAATGACAGGGGGAGACTGAGGGCTAGGCATGAACACAATCATCATCCAATGCACCTAAAAGCACCTAGCCATTAGTTATCATCCAATTTTCATATTTTGTCAATCTGTTTGGGCCTTCCTGCTCATTTCTCACGCTAAATGATTCTGACACGAGGCCGACAGCAAAGGAAAGGGAAATCTGAGAGCATGCAGACATATGCATGTGTGGACCTTGTCTACGAGGATCACAAGGGCACCGGCAGGATGGATGGGAATGCATTCAGGGAAGGCGTAACTCATCTGAAGGCTGTCGAGCTTATTAATCTAAGGGTCATGCCTTATTGTGTTGAGGTAGCTTTAAAGAGACATGTTGGACACAGGGTCGGTGATCAGAGGCTGCCTGATCTCCTACAGCTAGTTAGAGAGAAAAGTGTTCAGAGTCGAGAGAAGCAGAAGTACAAAACCGTTCTCAGTTTTTACACGAGTCCTGCCAACTTGATGAGCAAATAGTCATGTGCAGATATAACAGGATGCCTTCCATGTACAGAAATGGATTACTGGGTAATGTGAAACTGGACACATTGAAATATTTACGTAGTTTCCGATGCACATTGAAGGTCTTGACTATTGCTGTATTTACACTAGTAGGCTCAGTGCATTGTTATTAGGGTTGTCCATGCGGAGCTGACCGCCGCTTCAATACCGTTTCTCTGGGGGTTTATTTAGTGCTGAAGCGATCATACATGCCCATTAATGGGCTGAATGGCCGGCTGAAGTTACGTCTCTCATACTTTGTGGGAGCCTCTGATTAGCCTGGCGGTGTGCGTGTGAAATGATGTCACACAATAAAATCTGACCAAACACAAATAAACAGCGAGGCATGTCATGCATGGAGTTTGTTCCTCAGAAGGAGCCACCGTCCTAGAACCAAGTACAAAAGTCCCTCCATGTCCTCTGTTGTTTTTAACCATCTTATTCCACTCGTCTCAACTTTTGTCTGCTGACTCGTGGTGCTTACGAATGACACCACAGACATCTCTGCGCCCCTGTAGAAGTGCTTGCTCATGGTCTGGGCCGCGGCCATGTTTCTGAAAAGGCTGTGTAAAAAGGAACCCAGGTTACAAAACCTTGTGGTTCTGAAAAGATAAATGTTAGTGTCAGTTATATTAAGTGGTGTAAAAACCTTCTTAATGTCTTTATTTTATAAAAATTGTAAAAATAGTTTAACTCGTAGGTCGCCGTTGTTGTTAGCATTGCAATGCACTCTGGGTAGTGACGTCATATGGTTGTACCTCGGTTGCACCGGCCGGCTTTGTGACCCTGTAGCGACTGTTCAGCGACATCAACATGAAGAGCAAGAAGATGACGCGAGAGCAGGACAAAACCGGTCATGCGTGTGCAGCAAATGCATCTCTGTGGTAACCGAAAGGGAGAGTGTTTGTTGTAAAGAGCTCACATTTTTGTCAGCAGACATTAACGGCAAGCTATCGTGTGATCAAACGTATTCAATTATGAATGATTTTGGAGAATTTTTGCATCCAGAGCTGCCGTGTGCTTCATAGATGATTAGGATATTCAGTGAAACCACTTCAATAGTTTTTGCAGATATTACATTTTTGGAGAACACTGTGTTGCTACACTTACTGCTTGTTTTACTGACGGGAGAGGTGAATGTTCAGCTTCATCCGTGACGAGTGGCGTGTCCGATGGTTTGCTGAACGTGACAGAAGCAGCAGCTGCAGGAGCGGGTTGTCGGCTCAGGAGAGCGTCCAGTGTCTCTCGTCCCTCCGCGGGTGTTTAGGCTCCTTGTGTGGGGAAAATGTTTGGTAAAGCGTTTATTTTCCGCCTTCTCTTATACCCAGCCGCTCTGGTGAGCTCTTTAAGCCATTGGGGTCGACTATTAGCCTCAAATACATCAGGAGAAAAATGTTGCGAACACAGCCGTGGATTTTTGGGGAGTTGTGACCGACCACAGGCATCTTCCCACTGCTGTCTCATCTTGTTGCCAGTGGGAAAGCTGTGTAAACTCACATCACTCCCCTTGTTGCCCTCTGACTGGAAATTACATCCAAAAGCAGCACAATGCAGCATTTTACTTAATTATTAATACGGTGAGCGCGTAAACAAACACTAGCGTCAACAGCTATTCTTCCAAGTGCAACCAGTATACGGCATCGCCCCTACAGCGCATTGCATCCGGAAAACATGGTGTCTTACATATGTCCAAAAATGTACTAAATATTATAGATTTATAAATAAACAGCAATTTTGTGTGTTTCTAATAACATAATTTGGTACAACAGAAAACATGTGGCTTATTAACCTGGCCACGCGAGGGTGGGTTGTCCCCACCCGGCCCAGGCTGAGCTGACCACAGTGTAAAATGGGCTTTTTTAAGTCTGGCTTCCTCTTTTCTTTTCCATTTATCAAATTGCTAATAAATAAATAATAATAATTGTAGCAGCTTTCTAGGTTCATAAACAGACCTATGATGATGAGAATGGTTCGTTCACATGGTGTTTCATTGTTGTTGGAATCAGGACAAGGCGGGTGGGGAATAGTATAAGAGTAAATTATTCAAATTGGTCCACTAAACATGTTTTTTTTTTCATATATTTGTACTTTTTTATAGCAGGAGTTTGTTTGCTGCTTCATTAGGATGAGTGAGCATTGTGCCGTTGCACCGTGGTTGAAGTGTCTCTTGTTAGTGATTGAGAACAAGGTGCTGGCGAGGTGGTGGGCGTCTACCAGAGCAGGATTCCAGGCAGATGAAGCTCTGTTGTGTGTACAACAGCCAAGGCTCAGGAGTGAGCTGCAAGGCAAATGATACTGCACAGATGTGAAGACTATTCTAAGCTTTGTGTATCATTGATGGTTGAGTAAATGTTGCTATGTCTCCTCTAGCTAAACCAGACTACACAGAGTGATCAAAAGCAGATGAAACAAAAGCAATTCTCCTTTGTTCACATCAGTGGAGTGTCAAATTACTTTGATTGAATCCCTGAATTGTCACAGCCTCATTCACCTTGGTCCTAATAAGCACTTGTTGACATGGATGCTGTCACTTCTCTATGTAAATTGCGTGTGTTCAGAGTCAGAGGCATGCAAATCTGCTCCAAGTGTCATGTTGAAAGAGAGCAGACCATACGGGCAAATGTTTTTGTTTCATCAGGTATTTACATGGAAGTGTATTTGTGTTTGACAGTTGGATTTTGGACCATCATGAATGCATGGCAGCCCTTGGTAACTTAATAGAAGACACCACAACAACAGTAGTTATGACCCAAACAAGAGGGCAACTTCAAGAACATCACAAAAATGTTACGATACTGAGAGAATTAAAAGTCAACTTCACCCCAACGTGCTGTTCATAACTTTGGAAAACCGCCCGAGTCATGGCAATGAGGCTGTTGTGCTCCAAGTGCTCATTAAATAGTATTTTCTGGTGTCATCCATGTCACCAAGACATTCTTCTATATGCTCATCTTGCTCTATACACCAGCAGCAGGTTTCCATGAAGATGCTATCATTTTCGTCACACCCAAGATCCTATCCTGGCAGCACTTATTTGTATTTTTGCAAAACCTAGGTACATGCTACAAGAACTTACCATTCTAGGATGGCCTTGTGACAAGAGGGGCTTTTTGCCCAAGTGTGAAATATTGATGCCACCATTATCCATGCAGGACTCCGTAACCCTTCAACTATGGTATGTAATGGGAAGTCAAGGGATGCCGTACAAGGAGCCTGAAGTCCTCAGTAAAATGTGCAGCAACCACCCAAGTTCTTTTACAATGTTGTAGCAGGGTCTTTATCCTTTCTAAAATGAGCCTAATATCTCAACATCCATTTTCTTTTACCTGCCATGTTCAGGTTGCAGAAGTCCAGGATGGAAGTTCAGCTCTCCAGCTCTTTCTTGGGGGTCCCAAGGTACTCCAAGTCCAGACAAGATACAAGTGCAGGTCATAAAATTAGACTATCATGACAACGTTGATTTATTTCAGTAATCCCATTCAAAAAGTGAAACTTGTATATTCATACACCAGGCCATCACCAACTTTTGTCCTTGAGGTCTACCATCCTGCACATGTTCTCTCAACTGGACGGTTCATTCTGGTCTAATAGTTAGTTCTGTGGGAAACAGAAGTATGGAAATTCAAACATTGGAAAGTCTCACACTAAACTTTTGACTGTGATAACTGCATAAAGCACATTACCAACCCAACTCCTGGGGCAAGACTTTTGAGCCAATGTTGGGTCGAACTAACCGAAAGCTTCACCCAATGACTTTAACCCAGCAACTGGGTTATGAAAACAACCCAATGTTTTCTAGTGTGTAGCTCTTTCTTTCCTCCAACACACCTGATTGAAATGAATGAGTAGTTAACAGGCCTGTGCAGTTATATGTGGTAAGGAGAGGATTAAATTACTCAACTTAGGTATGACAGAGCAGGAAACACAGAACTCTAGCAGGATGGTAGCCCTTGAGGACTGGGGGCTGGTTACACCTTCATTACGCACAGACTGATTCTATGTTTTATTTATTTAAATTTGATGATTAGAACTAACATTTAATGGAAATCCCAGATTCAGTATCTCAAAATATTAGAATATTGTGAAAAGTTTCCATTTTGAAGACCCCTGGTGCTAGACTCTAATTAACTCAAAAGCCTTTAAATGGTCTCTCAGTCTAGTTCTGTATGCTACACAATCATGGGGACGACTGACTGACTTGACAGTTGTCCAAAAGACGACCATTGACGCCTCGGACAAGGAGGGCAAGACACAAAAGATCGTTGCTAAAGATGCTGGCTGTTCACAGAGCTCTGTGTCCAAGCCCATTAAGAGAGAGGAGAAGGGAAGTACAAGATAGCTGTACACTGGAGAGGATTGTGAAACAACCCATTCATAAATGTGGGGGAGATTCCCAAAGAGTGTACTGCAGCTGGAGTCAGTGCTTCAAGAACCACGATGCACAGATGTATGCAAGACATGGTTTCAGCTGCCGCATTCCTTGTGTCAAGTCACTCTAGAACAAGAGGTAGCATCAGAAGTGTTTCGCCTGCACGACAAAAAGGACCAGACTGCTGCTGAGTGGTCCAAAGTTATGTTCTCTGATGAAAGTAAACTCAGCTTTTCCTTTGGAAATACAGGTCTCAGAGACTGGCGGTAGAGAGGAGAGGCACAGAATCCATGTTGCTTGGCCAAAGGAGCCCAAACCAAATATTGAGCGCTTTCCATGTTCATATTTGTCATGTTCTTACTTTTCAGTTGACCAACCTTTCTAAAATTCCTTTCTTTGCATTGGTCCTAATTGATATTCTAATATTCTGAGATACAGAATCTGGGATTGATATTAGTCATCAGTTATAATCATGAAAATTAAGGAAATATACATTTTAACTATATCAGTATGTGTGTAATGAATGCATCTAATTTACAAGTTTCACTTTTTGAATGGGATTACTGAAATAAACTGGCTTTGTGATGATATTCTAATCGTATGACCAGCCCCTGTAGGCTCTTTTTTTTAATTTCTATGTTCAACTACCAAAAGATTCTTGTTGGCTTTATTACAGATATACACTAGATTGTATCATTCATGTTGTTTAAATGTTAGACAAAATATACCCAGGCACCTGCATAAAACATATCACCTGTCACAGCTAGATCCATGCTCCCATTGGTCCCAACCAACCAAGCAAGTTTAACAGCTACCCAGACAAACACACATCTCTTTTTCTACTCTTCAACTTCACCTGTCACACATACAGTAGCTGCACCCGCCTCCTTTCCACCACCTGATGCATACTCGTACGTTTACACCTGTATATCCACCGGCTGTCTGAACTTATACACCCATTTGATCTGTCATAGCATCAATGCACATACACACCCCCACGATAATGTGATTGACAAGCGTGGCGACATCCAACCCAGTTGTTCATGGCTGCCGTAAGGAATGGGGGAAAAGTTTTCCAAACTAACTCTACAGCCAGCTAAAGAAAAATGTAAGGTGATGAAATTCTTATCAGAGGTTTATCAGATTGTGTTTACCTTGTATTACACAACCCACCTATTTTTCAGACACAAGGTTTCTGTTGGGCCATTATCCCCCTCATTGGTCACTAATACAATGCTTCATAAAACAGTAATTGGACTGTCCATTTTACCCGATCTCATTTCCCTTGGCAGTGTCCTCCTCTAGTCCCTGGAGGCAGAAATCCCCATTTAAAACAAGCCAAACCTCACTTTATCAGGGTATTGCTGCATAAAGTATAATGGAGGTGAAATCATTGAAATAAACAATGGATTACAGCTAAAGAAAACCAGGCATGGTCTAAAACCACAAAGAAAAGATTACATGACATATCACCTCAATAGTTCATGCGCACATTTCGACAAGAACAGACCCCAAACACCATGAAGGAAATATCAGGGGTTCAAAGACGCCATTTCTTGCTTCATGCTGGAAAAATACTTCTACATCTATGACTTGATGAAACACATGACATTGCAATCATAGTATTCCTGCTGGATCGTCTTCACCAGGCCAAGCATGTTAAATTTACAAAAAGAGATAGCAAATATGATTTAAAAGGACATGAATTATTTAACATACCTAGACATCGGATACTCATGAAGGAACATTGTGTGTCCATATAAGGAGTTAAATTGTGGACAAAATTAAATACTGAAATCAAGAATGCAAAAACAATATTGACTTTCAAAAAAGAGATTGAAAAAAATGAAATGATTAACCTATATAGATCCGTTACATAAATGTGTGAGGGAAGGGGGTTGGGGGGGATGAAAAAAAAAGGAAACAAGTCTATGTATTTGTTTGTGTATATATGTATGTATAGAGGTCTATAACTTTATGTTTCTCTCTGTGTAACTTGTTTTCTCCTTTTTTTTCGATTCATGGGTTTAGATTGTATGGGCCAACCAGTCCAGGAACTATATTGTTCAATTTTGTTTCTATTAATGTAATGTAATGTAATAATGTAATGTAATTTTAGTAAAAGTGGCAGATAACATGTTTAACAAGTGTTTCTTCTTTCTGTCCCCTTTTTCATTTTGGCTTGTAGTAATTTTTTTCCGTATTTTTATTTTAATGTCAATAAATGAAAAATGAAATAAAGAAAAAAAAAGTATTACCCAGTACCCACACAGCTGCGACGGCCATATTGAATCAGGTTGACTCCGAAGGTCGAGCCGTTGTAGATGATATATCTTCATATCTGCTTTGCAGTACAAAACCTTTATTTTAAGTCTATCTTACGAATATTTTGAAGGTTCTTAGTAGAGATGAGCCAGATCTGTACTCCTTTCGCTTTAGCTTAGCATAAAACACAGTAAATGGATAGATCCAACTAGCATTGTGACTAAAAATGTCCTTAAAATCCCTCAGTAGTGATCCCAATTCTGCTTGGTGATCTTAATAACCACACTGACTACAAGTGGAAATAATTAGTAACATAAAGGACTCACAGGCACCATTTTATACGTGGGACTACTTTATGACAAAGCATAATTTTAAGCCTCCACTGGCAGCCCCAAAGACACAAATGCACGCATGCACAAGCCCACACAGGTTTACATCAAGAGGCTTTAACTAGCACAGCAGCATAATAGAAATAAGTGGTACAATGTAGTGATGCAAAGCATTTCTAGTGATTAGGTAATAGTAAAACAGCTGGTGACATAATCACAGTACTGACAATTAAGGACATCCCTAATGGGGTCAGAAATAATGGGGATTTATTTCACCCTTTAGAAATTCCAAACATCTACAGATAAATATAGTTTTTTTCAAGGTCTTCCAAGCTAAAACCCAGTGAACTCTACATAGTTCTAGATCTATTGTAATATTTAATTTATGTAAGTTGACAGCCTTTGATATACTTTTAAAAGACCAATCAAAACAGAAAGTCTGATTTGTTTAGCAATTACTGCTGCTATCTCTTTCCTAGCCTCCACTGATCAGTCGTGCTGCTCAGGTTGAAAGATTTCTGAGCAACTGTCACAAAATAACCACGAACACAATGCCAATCAAAGTTACTTATTTTAACTTGCAAATTCACACCAAAATGGATAGCCTGCAGCTACAGGTTAAAAATCATCAAGGATGTGTCTCGCCTTCGAATGACCCCCTGCTGACTCACCTGTCAGTCAAACACTTCGAACGTCCACACCTGCAGACACTCGGATGCTAACGCTGGTATTTCTGTACCAAAAACAGATTTTTGTCCTTTAGTTTAATCATCAGTAATACATATAAAAATGTCACATTGATGTTAGTTTTAAAATGCAAAAAATAAAATAAAAAATACATGAATAATAACACTTCATAAGTGATAGATAAGCACAGTTTGGGGAACAATTCTTTTTTTGAAACATGTCTCAGAACAGACTACTTATATGGAATCTAAGGAATTAAAAGTAGAATTGGAGAAGTGTTAATTAGTTCTCAACAACTGAAAAATGCATCTCTAGTCAGAGCAGAGCTAGGACCACGGTTTAATCGTAAACCATATACCTATTTAGGCTTGTGCTAGTTTTTAAAATTTTACATCATCATCTGTTTGGCACTACAGTTTCTGTGTCTGGCAGAAATTGATTAGCAATAAAAATATCTAGCATCTAAGCAGAGTAAAGATTTGTTTAGTCTTCTGTGATGTTATTGCTTTCTTACGGCATCCATTACAGTTACACATATAGATGACTAGTTATCCAAATTCGGTGATGATGCCATTTAGCAATTTCAAGCAACCTCAAGGAAAGCCAGCTACTACCACATAAAATAATGCATGTGTTGCTTCAAGTGGAAGAGTTCAATTGTCTTGGTGTCAAAAAAGGGAGGCACGAGGGGGTGTCACGGGAAGGAGGAGAGGCAGGAAAAGCCATGTTTTTGCATCATTTTTTCATGCTGTAATGCTAAACCATCTCCGAGTCACTAGATGCAGTGGTGCCCCTAAAGGGTGGTTAGGGCTGGCCATGCATCATGCATCGGCATCAGCGTTTGGACTAATCAACAGGCTGCCTATTCTTAGAGCTCATTCTACTGAAACAGCTCTTCTTAGGGTCTCTAATGACCTTCTGTCTCACAGTGATGCAGGGGACTGTTCTGTTCTGGTCCTGCTGGACCTGACTGCAGCCTTTGACACTGTTGACCATCACCTGCTACTGGAGAGGCTGAGAGACTGGGTAGGCCTATCAGGAACTGCTCTGGAGTGGTTCTCCTCTTATCTCTCTGAGCGCTCCTTTTCTGTGGCCGTCTCCAAGTTTAGGTCCTCCACCACCTCTCTTACCCATGGTGTCCCACAAGGTTCTGTGCTGGGGCCTCTGCTCTTCCTCCTCTATCTGCTTCCTCTTCAGCACATCCTGAGCTCCTTCAAAGGAATCTCCTACCATCTTTATGCAGATGACATCCAACTGTACATCTCCTTTAAGCCCCATGAGATGTCTAAGCTGCAGCTGTTACACACCTGATTAGACTCTATCAAAACCTAGATGGCTGGGAGCTTTCTACAGCTGAATGAAGATAAGACTGAGATCCTCATCTGTGCCCCAGACAAGCTGGTTCCCAAAGTCAGAGACTCTCTTGGTCAGCTTGCTTCTCACACCAAACCTTCCATCAGGAATCTTGGTGTGACCTTTGACCCAGCTCTCACCCTGGATTCTCATGTCAGTTCTCTTGTTCGCTCTTCCTTCTTCCATCTCAGGAACATTGCTAAGCTGAGTCCCATTCTGTCCCGCTCTGAACTTGAGACAGTTCTCCACACCTTCATCTCCTCACGCTTAGACTACTGTAACTCTCTTTTCACGTGTCTGAGCAGAACCTCCCTGAACCGTCTACAGGTGGTTCAGAATGCCTGTGCTCGGCTTCTGACCAAGTCCTCCAAACACACCCACATCACCCCGCTTCTCCTCCAGCTTCACTGGCTGCCAGTCAACTTCAGGGTTCATTTCAAGATCCTGGTTCTGGTCTATAGGGCCTTACATGGACAAGCACCATCTTAGATTGGTGATCTTCCTAGTCCCTACACCCCCAGCAGGTCCCTGAGGTCCAGTGACCAAAGCCTACTGGTTGTGCAGCACCAGGCTAAAGACCAAAGGTGACAGATCATTTGCTGCTGTGGTCCCCAGACTCTGGAACTCTCTCCCCCTGAGCCTCAGATCAGTGGACTCAGTGGTCTCCTTCAAAAAGCAGCTGAAGTCTCACTTGTTCAAGCTGGCTTTTGTGTGACCTTCTTCACCACTCTCTCTTTATTCTGCTCTCCCCACCTATTCCACCTTCCTCAGGATCCACTGATTTCCCTCTTTCCTATTCACTCTCTCTCTTTCTTAACATTTTTAAATCACAATTGCCAATTTTTTGCTCATTTTAAATATATTTGTAACCATTTTCTAAATTATTTTTTTATAGTTTTACATTTTTTGTTTTTGTGAAGCGCCTCGTGATTTTTATCTTGAGAGGCGCTGTAGAATGATATTTTTTCTTCTTCTTCTTCTTAACCTAGCCAAAGAAGCAGACCTGAGCCCCCAAGCTAGATTACCTAGTCAATGGAAAATATTGAGATACTGGAGCTTGTGACGGTTTGTCAGCAGAAAAAGATGAGAAAATAAGATAAGGCCCTCATAAACCCTGGATTAACTGAGAATACAGTTGGAAATGAAGAAACGCCCGTTGCAGCTTGTGAAGAAACTGCTTGGTGGAACGAATGTGCTAATAGTTTTCCCTTCCCAGTCCAACATGAACATTCAGATGAACTGTTGGGAAATTACTACACAAAAAAACAACAACAGAGAGAGAGAGAGAGAGAGAGAGAGAGAGAGAGAGAGAGAGAGAGAGAGAGAGAGAGAGAGAGAGAGAGAGAGAGAGAGAGAGAGAGAGAGAGAGAGAGAGAGAGAGAGAGAGAGAGAGAGAGAGAGAGAGAGAGAGAGAGAGAGAGAGATGTTACTGAATAACAAGATGAGCAGTCCCCTACAAGGACTCGACTCTTGTTGTTTACTTTGAACCTCGTTTGAAAGATTAGATTGATTCGTGAACGTCACATCACTAACCAGTTTATTTCTTTGGGTTAAGACTTCAGCCCCCACCCACCCCTTTGGACAGACTTAATAACATCTGTGTTTTAGAGATTGGCAGCTGGTGGATGTCTTCCAGACTGTGACACAACCTTATATCAGCATCCTGTAACCTATGGAAATGCATAAACAAAGCTCTAACGAGTACCAGGGCTTATGAGAAGCAGGAAACACTCGTCTTTCCTGGGCTGACTCTTCAAACTGAACGTTTGGCCTCCTTGTGTTATGTGGGGCATGCACCTTCCAATTAAAGTGAATTATAATCTCCATAAAAACATGCAAGTCTCCAAATTGTGTCCATGAACTGCTGCTGCTGATCCTTGAGTAGAATTCATGGCTTTATTAAAGTTCATGTCACTACTGAAGCTTTTCTTTTTGCTTGCCATCGTTTTCCGTCTTTTTTTGTTCATTGTCTCTGTGACTTCTTGTTTGGGTTAGGCTTTATTTTCCACCCTGCCTTCTCTTATTCCCTTCCACACATCACCTCCATCTTGCTTTCCCATGCTCCCTCCGTTCTGACACTCGGCTCAGCTCATCCCACTTTCCCTGGCCTGATATCTTTTTTTCCCCTTCCCGCTTGTTCCTCCTTTGCATTTCTGTCTCCTCTGCCTTCCTTTTTTCTTGTTCCACATCCAACCCACCTTTCTCTCTCACTCTCGCCTTCCATCTTTCATATACTCTTCACTGTTGTCCATCCCGAGTGTGTGAGAGTGTGCATTTAGAGGCTCATTGCCATGCCTCGGAGCAGGTGTGAAGTCCAGAGAGAGGGCTTTGGCTAGACGAAGCACTCCCTGACAGAACAGGAACAGGATCAGTTGAGGAGAATTAACCCAGCAGACCTCTCTTTATTTCCTCCCTTCTTTTCTCTCTCTCTTTCTGTCGTTTCCACTCTCTCCATCTGTTAGGACAACGCTTCCAGAATGTGACTCACACACACAAGGTGGTGGGGATTGTACGGTGGTTCTGCTTTGACAATGAGAACATGTTCCAGTGCAGGTGCTCAAATGGAGCAAAAGTTTCCCACACTCGTTTCTCACTTTTTCATCTCTTAAAAATGCTAAGAACCGTGATTTTGACCTAACAATTTGTATCCGATTCAGATAAACGTCAAACCCATTGAGTGAGTTTGTCTGGCTCTTTGCATCCAATGCTGAAAAGAACAAAATCAGAGGCTTTAAAGACGAACACCGTGAAATAAAAAACCCCAAACTTTACTTTGTTGAGGCGGCAAACTCAGCAGCGCTAGGGTTAACCACAGGTGTCTGTATTGTGTGGTATTAATTTGTCAAGCTGTCAGTGGAAACACACACATGTCTGTGTTTATTTTGGTGCCCTCTCAGGCTCCATTAGAGGGTCAGGTTATTGCTTTTTGATTGTATTTATTCCCTTCTGCCTTTCATTTCCGCTATCTTCACAGAGAAATATTACCAGGAAATGCACTTCCCCCTTCGCTGGTGTCAAAATTTGACTGATTAGTTTTTATATAAATATATAATGGTTGGTTTATTGCCATGATGTGGTGAAATGTTGTCTGTACAGTACAGAGAGGGGAAACATTACTTGCTGTTGCTTGTACTGTATATTACTTAGTGTTATGGGTCTTACTGAGGTTTATGTAGGTCTTGCTATCAGTGGTATGCATTTTGATGCTGCCTGGCTGGACAATAAACTGTTAGAAAGAAAGTTCCTCCTTCTTTAGCTCTTTTCAGCTGCACAAACAACTCTAATATACATTGCTTAAACTTTTTAACGTATCCTCATTTATCTTTGACACAGCTACTTGCAGCTTTGTTCATCATGGAGAAATTTGGAACGTTGCTAAATTATAAAAGCTAGCGAGACCACCAGCTCCAAAACTGCTTAATATACCTTTGCCAACTATAAGTTTTAAATTACAGTCACTGGGTATGCGGGTAGGGGAAGAAATGTCATTTGTAGGGAATGTTAGCATATGCTACCATTCATCCATTCATCTTCTGTTTATTGAGAACCAGTCATGGGACCAGTGACTCAGTGTTTCTCAGGTAATGGCCCCCACCCCCCTCAGGGGGGCACAAGATGCAGGAAAATCCAATATTTTTAGCGTATTTTTCACACTGAAACACAAAACCACCCCCAGTCACTAGGTGGCAGGAGCGTTCATGTTAAACAACAGGCTGCCTGTTTAACCCGGCAGAAGATGCTGCATAAAAACACACAGGAGCACGGAGGTGCGAGAAAACAGCCGAGGCGATGGGGCAAGGGCCGGTTGTCCGCAGAAAAATACGAGGAAATAAGACGAAGCCTTCATAATCCCTGGATTAACTGTGAATATGGTGGGAAATTAGAAAAAACTCAGTAGTAAATAAACATGTGTACCTTGGGGGGGGGGGGGGGGGGGGGGGCGTGATGCAAAAACATAGAACACTGCCTCAAACCGATATTCCAAGTACTCCTTCTCACTCCTCCCTGCTCCAGCTCATTCACTGATATTCCTATATGTAGGCTTACCCAGTCCAGCGGTTAGATATAATCTCTCCAGTGAGTTCTGGGTCTTCAATTTATGGGATGAGTTAGAAATGCCTTCCAAGGTGTCTGTAATCTCTTCAATCTCCACCTTATCACGGGGAGTGGTTTGAGTGAATCTCAGAAACTATGTTTTCTGTGCCAATTTTGCTGCTGGTCAAAAACCAATACAAGGATCCTTTGCAAAGTTGCCTTGGGGCCACAAGGCAATAACCTGCTATCCATCGTAGACAAGGAAGTGTGCAGCTAATATCCATTGGACCGTGTGGGGACAAGATTCTCTGTCGGAAGTTGGGGTTGCAGCATGGACAAGTTTCCTTCGGAGGGTGGGTGTAAGTGTGCGACCGGTGTCTGACTGAGCCTCAATATATGACGATTCGGAACGCCCCAGCGCATCAGGAGATGACGATCAGGGACACGCTGTGACACGTGGCTCCGCGGTCACACGGACACTATTCGACTATTTAACCTTCCCCTCGCCCCAATCCTAACCTTAAGGTCAGTAACTGTGACCTTAAGGTTAGGATTGGGGTGAGGGGAAGGTTAAATAGTTCACAAGTCGTTCTAATGTCCGTCTCACCACCGGCGTCGGATCCCAATGCTCTGGGACGGTGCGTCATCAGTGTGTCCCTGACCGTCATCTCCTGATGCGCTGGGGCGTCCCGAATCGTCATATATTGATGCTTTGGGTGGGAGAATGTGTTGACTTAAGTCATTTTAAAACAATGCATGCAAGAGTTTGGAACGAAAATGATAACAAAACCTGACGGTATAAATGCACCAATAGGATGTCCGATCCATGCAGGTGAGGAAATGGCGGTGGTGTTGGTGGGGGGCCCCTCAATAAAATTCAGCTAAGGGACCCACTTTGGCTTAAGGCGGCCCGGGGAGATCCTCATGTTCACAGTAATTCTTCAGCCTTCTTCTTTTCTATTTTTGGTTTTAAAAATTGTCTTTGTTTGTTGTAATATCTATGGTACCTTACAAAAATATTTCTACTATATTTTCCCCAAAAATTTGAATCCTTAAATTAACTGAGCAATAAGGTTTAGCGCTTTCCTTCCAGCAGACAAACTGTAAATCTGCTCCCATAAATAAAAAAAGTAGGTTGTGAGAAGATTTTGCCCACTTTTCAGTCAGCCTGTAACATCACCAGGGCTAGGGCTAGCTGAAGCTGAATGCAGCAGCGAGGCAGATGTCTCCACATTCGAGCCCCGTCTTTTGTCATGGAGGCTACCAGCGGACGTGCGTGCTTTATAGTGACACAGCATATTTCACAAATTGCATGAGTCTTTCTGCTCCGTCTCCACTGGAAAGTCTGATGTGTTGCCAAAAGTTTGATGAGTAGCATTTTTGTGCAATGAGCAACACTTCCTCCTCCAAGATTACCTGTCTTACCTAGACAGGTAGACGTGTCAGCAGTGACTTAAAGCACAAAACTCAACCGAGACACTCAGTAAGAACCGGTCACTAAAAGCAGTGAAGAGGATATCCAAGAAATACAAACAAAGGGAAGAATATATCTGAATGGAAATCATTCACAAAGAAATGGTGCCATTTTAAATAACAAAGACATTAGCGTCTCACTTTTTTAACCTGAGTCACAATTCTCCCTAAAGCAAATATATTAGAAATATTACATTTCAGTCTCATGCTAAAATTTTATTCTGCATATAACCTCTGTTTTACTTTCTCAGACTAATGACAAGGCCTCATAAAGCATTGCAAATTGGGATTAAATGTTTTATATTAATGCTTTAACTTGCCTTAACCCTCCCACTGTCTTTATGGGTGACCCCGTGAGGAAAATTGGCCATTGAGCGTTCCAGAGAAGTTGTCGGAGTGGCCAATCCGTAACTCCTCTTCAGCCAAAAGAACCATACATAAACATAAACCAACGACAAGCTGGATAAAATCTGTTGCTGTTCCAACTGCTGCAATGTTCCTTTCAGAATAAAAGCTGAACCATCACGACCCAGGTTTGGGTCTCACTAGATGCCAACAAAACCGTCGTGACCCGGACGTATCTCAAAGACTGGTCTGGTCGGCAACCGCTGGTTTTCCTACCGGCTTCGGCTCCAGAGAGGGTCCAGCTGGACCTCGACATTCCTGATCCAACGGGGACTTGCGCTAAGGTTATGTAGGCCGACAAAATGGCGTTGAATGTGTTTATGAATCTCCTAATCAAAGCTTAGCGCAAAGATATCTCCTTCATTTCCCATCAGAACTAATCGCTTCTTCGGATTTTTCTGGTTCTGAGCAACATTACACACTACACCGTTCTCCGTCTCATTCACCATAGTTACACCATACATTTAGTGTTAAAGTTAGTCTAGTTTTAATATGTTTTGTAATACATCTTTAAACTTTTAAACTTGAATCTCTCTTCTGTTGTCTGAATTAATACGAGGTTGTAATCTAATCCCTGCAATAAAAAGTTCCAATCTTTTTGATGGTGTATCCCTTGAGGTCCATGTGGCAGGGGTGAGGTGGTGCTCACTCCTGTTGGAGTGGATTCTGTGGCTCTATTGTTTATTTGGGCGATGTGTGTTACCACATCAGGGGGATCTCACAGGAGGGGTGAGTGTTCTGTGACCGTATCTGTGTTTAAAAGCTAGCTTGTTCTGCAAATTTGCTATTGCAGCTTTAGCTGCTTTTTGTTGCCTCCTGTTTACAAAATGACACACGACAAAAAACTCAGCCCAACCTCAAAGACAGTTGCACGAGTGGAAAAATGGCTCAAAATGGGCCAAACATTGCACAGCTTTAGATGTTGCCCCCCAAGCCTCCAAAGGCCCCTCAGAGCTTTTTAATTTAAGGAACTGGACGTCCCTTCTTGGTCAGTTCATGAAGTGATGAAATGTCTTTAAGAAGCTAGAAGTCCTTTTTAAGAACTCCTCCTATTATGTCATGGATAACTGAAAGTACACAAGACAGAAGACCCAACAACTTGAAGAGCAACCACTAACACGGAAAGGTGAATGAAGAAGTTTTAGCGTTTTTAGCTCATTTGAATCTTTGCACAATTAAAATAAGATATAATACAAAACCATTCAGCAAGTCAATAACATAGCGATGACTCCTGCAGTAGATTATTTTTATCAACTTACAGGTGTGGTCTATTTGATGCCAGCATTGTAAACAGGCTCTGCACACACAGATTTCTGATGTTTTCTGTTGATACTGATCATTAGAGCCCCTCTCTTTCTCCCACTAGTTGTTGCTTCTTATATGCTTTCAGGATCTCACAAGAAAGGCACCCAGCAGACAGTGCGAGAGGCGCAGCAGAGGTGGAGAAGCTAGAAGTAAGAGATGCAGTTAATAACAACTCTCAATATAATCCTGTCCCCGAATGATGCCTTTGGATTGGAGCCGAGATAAGAAGGCACAGGAGCAAAAATCAGCAGGGAAGGGACTCGTGGATGTGTCACACTGCGCGGGGGGATAAATGTGGATGTCTGGAAATACCGGCGTAGCGTATGAGTTAAACAGGCAGTGATAAGATGAGGGGGAAATAAGAAATAACAAAAAAAAAAAAAATAATAAAGTTTGTCCTTAGTACTTTCTCTGACATGTGTGGTCATGCAAGATCCACCTCTTGTAAAGGAAGCAGGGATCTGATGTTTCCAATGGCAACATGGGGAAATCCCTTTACTGCCTGAGTTTTTTGACCCATGACATTTTCTAAAGAGTAAGCACAATTTACAAAGACTTCTTGACCTACAGAGGCATCCCCATCTAGCCGGAGTAAAGCCTACTGACCATTTAGGCTTTGATTGACACCGTGGGCTTAACCAGAGCCATAAATCCCAAACCTCAGGGAGGGATATGTGCTGTAAACAGCAGTAAATAAACATTGAAAGACTCATTGTTGCAACCATAACTCCTGTTTTTGTGCATTACTCCCCGGCAAGGAATATTATCCCCCTAGATGTTTGTCAAGCCCAACAACACTAACAAGCTAGAGTGTTGCCATGAGAATCCTGTCAAATTTGAGCTATATAGACAAGATTGGGTAATTGTTGAATTGATTGTACACTCGACAGTGGTATGCCAGGAAAGAGCATGCAATCATTTGTAATTTACTTAATTTACAGAGTGTGCAGACGAGATTTAGCGCCGTTTCGTCAAAGAGATGGCGGGGTCATTAAGTGTGGAGTGTGCTCATGTGGTTGTGTGCTCTGGTGGGAAATGATTTGTCAGGTTTCGTAAGGCTCGGCTGCAAAGGCACAATGATGTACCTTGTTTGTGTCCCTCTTCTCATCCCTTTGCAATGACGACATGAAAGACATGCCGACCCACCTCGAGGCTGATATGCATCTGCTGTGCATCCATCCATCAGATGGCTCAGTTTTAATCGGCATGTCAGCAAAGTAGAACTGATTATTTAATTCTCGGCACCGCCGATGTAAACAGCCGTAAAACAACCGAGGCAACCGTTGCAATATGTCGCAAAATAAACATTTTTATGCCCATCGGAGACTCATAAAGGATCTCACTCGGAGAGTAAAAATCAAACAAATGTGTGTGTCTGTGTTCATTCCCATCTTTGTTTGCTCTCATGCTGTTTGCCACAAGCAGCTGTGGTTGTCTGCGTATTTGCATTATTGACTTACATGCAAGTTCATCAATAATTAATTGCTTTAGCAGCGTTGCCACAGTCTGGGATCGTGGCCAGGAACACACTCAAACTCTGTGTGACCATGTGACCTCATGCACCACCCGTGCATTGGTTTGATTATTAACAGAAAGAAATGTTGTTTCCTCTCCTTTACTTCACCAATACAACCTGCTGCATGTAGCAAAACTCGTGTTGCAGCTGGAAAAATAAATTCCGGACGGTTTTCGGAGTCGTGGCAGTCCCGTTTAACTCCAACATAAAAGTATTAACTTAATATTTCACAGTTTTGCTTGGGTTCTATAGATTATGTTCATAAATCAGCATCAGGCTTACTTTATAAATATGCAGAGTAACACGGGTATAAAATGGCAGAACAGAGGCCGGAGTCAAACAATTTAATAAATTCGACATTGCAAACAAAGGGTTCTTATCTTCGTATTTTTCAGTAGTTATCTTTAATTTCACAGAACTGTGAGATGTATCAAAGGGATTTCATTTAATTAGACAGCAGTCAAGCCATGTTGAAGGTCAGATGTGCTTGCTTGGACGTTGCCAAAGCAAAATTGATGGGATGCCTGGCACATGCAAAGACTTGGAAATCATTCCATCCTTTCATTGTCTGTATCCGCTTAATCCTGTTCAGGGTCAGATAGAGCTGGTGCCTGTGTCCGGAAGTCAACAGGCAAGAGGCAGGGAACATCCAGGAGAGGTCATCGGTCCATCACAGGCCCACCAACAGACCGACCAATGTGTCTATGCTCACATTCACAAATAGGGTCATATTAGAATTAAGCTGCATGCTTTTGCACCGTTGAAGACAACCAAAGTTTCAGAGTCCATCAGAATTCATTATCTTTTGTTTATTTGCTCTAAGAGGCAAACTAAATGTTGTTTCCTTCGACTTGACTTTGATCTGCAATCCCCGTTGTTCCAGTTCATTACAATTCTCCTGAAAACGGCCGTCACAACTGTTTCAGGTTTCATTAACACATCTGAAATCTCCACTACAATCTCCTTAGTCTCTCAAGGCAGAATAGCATAGTTTACACCAAGACAACACATGTTTTTAAAGGGCTTTTGGGGTTATTATTATTATTATTATTATTATTGTTGTTGTTGTTAGGGATAATGAACTTGTTGCAGAAGAAAAACCTTAAACTGAGCCAACATGAGTTATTTTATTAAATCTGCTGTGGTCCTTAGTTGGAATGAATACCTTTTGAGTTATTAACTGTGGGAAAAATAGCTTTGTGCACTTGTTTCAGAGGGTAACAGTTACCCCTTGTTCACATCAGATGCGGAAGCGCGGCGATGCGAAGTGAAGCACCGTGGAATGAAGAGCGCGTCTATTCTGCAGTTAACCTATGGTTTCGGTCACATCAGTGCAGTGAAAGCCCCGCTTTTGCATGTGCTTCATTTTTTCCGTGAGCTGCGTCGGTTCCGGCAGGAAGTCAAACCAAAACAGAGAAGGCAGGCTGACAAATTTAACAAAATAAAGGCATTTTTTAAAAATAAAACACTGTGATTGATAAATGTGATCATTTTCGTGTACCTAAAACAGACTAGAGAGGTGAAAATGAACAAATCCACACACACACTCCTGTGGAGAAACATGGTGTTTTCATCATTTTAAATCAGTTTTTACAGCAAAAAATGGATTAAATAACTGTGAATACAAACAAATACATTTAATTCAAAGCTAAATATACAATAGCATAGTACACTAACACAAACACTAGGTTATTTACTTAACCATTTAGAGAGGAACTGGTCTACAAAACAGCAGCAGGATCGGCGCAGTTTCTGATAACAACCAGAGCTAACTGGTTACACGCACACACACGCGCGTGCGCGCACACACACACACACACACACACAGTAAGCTCACGGGGTGGGGCGACTTGGAGAACAGTGGGCGTGAGCAGAAGTGCTCGACGAAAACTCTCGCCTAATGTGAACAGAGGAGCAGCGGGCAGCCCGCAAATTTTGTGAGCGATTCACTTTGCTGTGCTTCTTGCTGATGTGATCCAGGCGTTAAGCTTGGTTTATGCTTGACGCGTCTGCGAGGTTCGCACGGCTCCGCGTGGCAAAATTGCGTAATTTTAACAACCACGCCCCTCCACTGCGCCTCCGCACGGCCCAAACTTTCCGCACTGCGCACCTTGGAAATTTTCTAACCACGCGGACGGTCGAACACGGAAAAACATGGCAGACTGGCGAGAACTAGTATGGCAGAGGTTCGTAAATACAGACATTTGTATGATTCAGCTCTCAAAGATCACCGTGATCAACATGTTGTTAATAATTCTTGGAGAGAAATAGCTCGCACTGTCGGAAAAGACGAGGACGCTGTTAAAAAATGCTGGAATGCCATGTTGTACACAACAGTCATTTCTACTTCTACTATGGTGTAGTGTTGGATGCATGCCGTAGAGCTCCATGCTGCCCCCTACAGTTTGGGAGAATATTGGCTCACCGCAGAGACAAGCCGCATGAACCATAAACGCTGCAAGTTGTGAAGCGTGTTCCATCCGCAAGCCGCATCACCAAGCGGAAAGTGAATGCGTCAAGCATAAACCAAGCTTAAGTCAGAGGAGTGGGGGAGGGATGACAGCAGGATTTGGACTCTTACTCATTAATATTCATAATATGCAAACACCTCACCTCTGATAGGCTAACAGCAATACGACTTGTTCACTTCCTCTGTTCACTGTTCTTTTTTGGGTCAGAAAATGCAAGCTAGATGTGTTATCTCCACAAATTACCATGTTGTGGAGTGGCTATTGCCCATGGTTAGCATATACCAGCCAAGACACGCACTGCTCTCTCCTGAATGCTAAATCAACACAATCTTCTGCACTACCAAGCCAAGGTGGGTGAGTCTGTGACCTCTGTGGCTTTTCCTGAAACAAACGTTTCCTGTTTTTTGTCTTTCAGCAGCTAATGCAGGAAATAGGGGAAGACGACTACTTTCACACTCAGCCTGCATACTACACTCAGAGTGACTGATAATATTTTAAAAATAAAAAGTTTTACACGTTTCTCAGTGAATTTGCTCTTTATAACTTTTCCACTTGCAGGATTTTTCTTAGTTGCTAATAAAAATCCAGTGTTTTTCTCAAGCCTTTACTATAACAAGTATCAACTCAGCCACATCACTAAGCCAAAGAATAGGAACATCACTGAAACCTAGCGCTGTGTACTATATAAGACCTATTTGTACTTCGACACGCTGTAACTTTAGCAGAAGAACATAAGTGGTAATGCTAAACTGTGATGACTTTTGTATTTCACAATGTAGGACCTAGCAGTTCAGCATTCAGTAGGCAGGGTTCTCTAACCTAAGAGCCAGAAAGCTCCTTGTTTGTGTATGAAACTACCAGTACTAATGATCCTCCATTAAAAAGCAGACATCATTAACATATTTTTACAGTTTTAAATCACAAGTGTTAACATGGTACAACAGATGGTTTGTTTTATAGAACCATCAAACTCACTTCGAAGAGAGGTAGCTTATGATTTAGTCAGCGTTTTTTTTTCTATGTTGAATATTAAAAACAGAACTAAATCTGATAGTAAAAATTTCTTACAATGAATGAAACTATGATTTGGGAATTATATGACAAACACTGGTATTTTGTGTCAGTTCATCTGTAAAGTACGGTATGGGGGCCAAAATTAAGACTACTGCCCAGCAGCAGGAGGCTATGTAAATTCTGAAGCAAACTACTGACCTGATTAATGAGAAGCTGGCGCCGGTAACTGAGAGGCTGGCGCTGCTTACTGAGGAATAGCACCTTTACCGGCATTGCTACTAGATACGCTAGGGACTAGCAGCCCTCGGCTGGTCATTGACTGGTTGACACACTCTCTCTGCTGTCTATTAGCATGGATAGGCTAGCGTTAGCCTGGACGGGCTGGTGTTAGCATTGGAGAGGCTAGCCATTAGCGTGCCTAGGCTGGCCACTAGCTGAATTTCCTACCCCCTTGACGGACCATTAGCATGGATAGGCTGGCGTTACCATCGGAGAGGCTAGCCATTAGCGTGCCTTGGCTGGCCACAAGCTGACTAGTGACTCTCTGAGACATGCTAATGACTAGCCTCTCCGATGCTAATGCCAGCCTATCAATGCTTAAGGTCCGTCAAGGGGGTAGGAAATCCAGCTAGTAGCATGCCTAGGCACTCTAATGGCTAGCCTCTCCGATGCCAACGCCAGCCTATCCATGCTAATGGTCCATCGAGGAGGTAGGAAATCCAGCTAGTGGCCAGCCTAGGCACGCTAATTGCAAGCCTCTCCAATGCTAACACCAGCCCATCCAGGCTAACGCTAGCCTATCCATGCTAATAGACAGTAGAGGGAGTGTTTGAACCAGTCAATGACCAGCCGAGGGCTGCTAGTCCCTAGCATATCTAGTAATAACGCCGTTAAAGGTGCTATTCCTCAGTAAGCAGCACCAGCCTCTCAGTTACCGGCGCCAGCTAATCTTAATCAGATCAGTAGTTTGCTTCGGAACTTATATAGCCTCCTGCTGCTGGGCAGTAGTCTTAATTTTGGCCCCCATACCGGACCATACATCTGTTGTTCTCTCCAGCTGCCATGGCTGCTGCAAAAAGATGCATTCAAAGTCTCGAGGGCTGTTGAAGCCACAGACATATACGTAAAAACCCATGGGCTGGGGCTGTCTATTAGAGCTGCCGTCGTGGCCGACTGCCATCTTGTATGGGTCTCATTTTACCCCCAGTGCATTACTAAATAAGGTGCTTACCCAGCTAAAAAAACATTTTATTATGATCCAAAGGGGTTCAAATGAAGGCAACTGGATGTCTTTGGTTTCTTTAAGACATTTCACATCTCATCTGAGGAGCTTTGTCAATTCTGTCTGGAATATGGGAGAGTCAAGCTTACAAGCTGTAGCTGTTTGTTGTTTATCAAGCAGAAACTACTTTGAATGTCACTTCTCTCTACCCCCTGATGAGTTGCTGGACATTTTATTATGCTATTTCACAAAATCAGACATATAGTCTGGCATGATAATTAAAAAGTAAGTATATTTACATAAAATAAATAGAAAACAATGAAATATAAATTCCCAACAGGTAGGCTAGGAAAGTTACAGAAAAACAGGCTGTTGCAATCGTGGGCAGCACAAAAAACGGGCATAGTTGCTCACTCTGTGTTGAATCCAATTGGGTTTGGAGAGTGGGGGACCCATCCAATATGGCGGAAACGCTATTTCGCTCTCCAGCGCCCAATAAGACACCTTTGCACTCATGTCTATGGTTGAAGCAAGACAACCTCATGATGTAGAACCGTTTGAGTTAACATGACTGAATGGAGCTTAATTGGTAAAATGCATTGTCATGTTTCCCTTTGTCCTTTATGTTTTCCACCTGCTTCACCTGTAACTAATTACACTGGTTTCTTAACAGCAAACTTCCCCATTCTACCCACAGCTTTGACTTCACCAGGTTGCCAGTTGTTTAAAGGTGTGGAACACTGAACATACACTTTTAAAAGATTATTTCTGATTAGAATCAGTCAGAGTTTTTCATCCAGGCTAAACAAGAAAACAGTCTAATAAGCTAACCGTTAGCATTAGCAACTCCACCACACAGCAGAACTCCTCCATGCTTGTGCTATTTGTGGAGATAAAACATCAGCGTTGTAACACAGTGGCAGAGTCGCGTTGATTTTTTTCCAGTCAGAGGCGAGACGCCTAAATATTAAGAAATAAGACTTGAAAACCTATCCCCTGAAGCTCAGCTGTGATGTGAGTAAGTTTTAGTTCCTAAAAAACACGGTTGCATCATCTCTAGGAACTAAAACTCTAGTTCCTAGAGATGATGCAACCGTGTTTTTTTCAATTCAATTCAATTCAATTCAAAAATACTTTATTAATCCCAGAGGGAAATGTAGCAACATCAGAGTTCAGGTGGATGTTTTTGGTATGAAAAATAACAAATTTATCTTCAGATAATTGCTGTCATGCTGTGAAACGCTAAAGTGTGGGTGGATGTTTGTAATTAGCAGGGAAATGAAACAAAAGTAGAAATAATGCTACAAATAACCAAGGTTCACATGTAATTTAGGTGGAAATCCTACAAAATAATCTGTGAAAGGGACTAACCTGTGTGGGGGGAGCGGTGAAAACAACAAGTTACCATATCTACTTATGTTTCTCGACTATAACGGTGGAATTAGATCACAAGTCCAATATTATTATTTATTTAGAGGAAAATCTCCAAATAATTTCACCCAGCTTGGTTGTTAATGACTAATGACCTGTTTGTTTCTTTGCTGCCATTCATCACGGAGTCGTCGAAGGAGAAACGTTTTACACATGACTAATTAGAAACAAAACAGCCATTAAGCAAGTGTATTAATCTGTCTGTTCATGAATGTCAAAACACATTTTGGGGATAAAATTGTTGTTGTGTGTCGAGCAGGGCTGCTCTGTTCATTAGTTCAAATGCTAACCGCCGCTTGTGAGAGTAGAGGCCAAAAGTGCCAACGACATAAGAGAAGGTGATCAAAATAATTTAAAAGGTAGAGTTTCATTGTGGCTTCTATTCAAAATAAATAGAATGAAATTCCTGTTTGTAGCTTTTGGAAAAATGTGTTTATTTGGGATTTTTGTCATCGTGTTTACAATTGAGGTTTAATTTGTTTTACCTTTTGATATTGTTGACAGAAGTTGCTTTTAAATGCAAGCATATCAGTGTCCGTCCACGCTGCAGGAACTCTTTAAAGATCAGCAAGCACTTCTAACATCGTCTGCATTTGTCCATCGATCAATTTTCCCTTCTGGTCTGTATCGGAAGTGATCCGCATCCGCGAGAGCGATCCTCTTCCCTAAATGGCACCCTGACCGCAAAGCCAAAGGAGCTCACCACCTTCTCTCCCACGGCTTTCATCTCACCCTTTACCTTTGAACCCTGATCGATTACCTTTAAGTGTAGAACAGTCAATACTTCTGACATTACCTTGCTGCCTGTGGTGCTAAAAATACACACACACTCACAGGCACACAGGCGTCGTGCAGCCAACCCTTCTTCATCTTGAGATGTTAGAATATAAAAATACATGAAAGCAAATTAACAGTGCAGTTAATAAGCACCATCGATCCTTTCGTCTCCTGCTTTGTTCTCGCTTAATTTTGTATTATGTTGTTCTGCTTCCTCCTGTTTTTTTTTTCCTCCTTCAGAAACTCCTGCACCCGAGTAAAGCATCTTCTGGGTTTCAGCGTGGATGGATGCGCTGGTCAATACTTTTTTCCCAAATAGTATTGGACCACAAATGAGGGCTGGACTACCTGAGGAAGCAACCAAGGGAAGCGATGACAATAAGCCAAGCGAAGTATGATGCCCAGCAACACGAGCTGCTGCTGTTTACAACATATGAATTACAATTAATTGTTGATTTTTGCTTTATTTTCTTACATTTTTTTCTTGATTTTATTTTAATCATTTCCTCCCCATTCTCTCTCTAACCTTCCTGCATGCTGCATGTTTTCTCCGTCTTCCCGAAAAACAGTTTCCTAGGTTTCCTACTTTCTAACTAATCAGCCAAAGGGATCTACCGAATGCAAAAAAAAAAAAAAAAAAAAAAAAAAAAAGCTTAATATTGTCACGTTCTGGAGTAAGGAGGAGGTTAGGACCCATTATGCAGATGACCCAGATGACACGAGGCAGGAGCGTTTAAAATTAAATCCTTTTATTAGGAAGATGCGCCCAAAAAATCCCAAAGGGCAGGAAACCAAAAATCAAAAGTCCTGGAACTCAGGACAACGAAAGCTCACTTAGAACACCAAAACCTGGAGACGTAAAGCTCACATAGAGCACGAACAACGCTGACAACAATAATGGACCGACAACCCGACAGAGACAAAGACAAGGTATATATACACAAGGGGGATGAGAGGGAGATGAATTGCAGGTGTGTGGGGAGAGAGAGACCAGGTGAACACAATTACTTAACCAGGGAGGAACTAACTTGACCTAAGAATAAAACCTAATACAAAAAAAGCAGGAAACATAACTACTAATCAAAGGGAGGGGGAGAAAAATAATAAACACGGGTGGGAAAAACATACTAAATCATGAAAGGCTCTAACTAAAGGAAAATGACCTAAGAGAAAAAAAACCAAAAGACCAGAAGGGCATGAACCATAACTAATATTCTAAGGGGAAGCTGAAAACTAAAGGAAAACACTACAGAAAGAAAAACTACAGGGGGGTGACTAAGAGAGGGCCAAGGGAGCACAGGACCTGGGAGGGGGATGTCTGAGGAGGGAAACCTAGAGGGCTAAAGATCTAGGGGCAAATGCGAAATACCAGGAGACACATAAGGAAGATGCAGACATGACACATGAGGGTGCTAGAAGACACAAAAGGAGCACCTAGAGACGAATGGAGGAGGACACCAGGAGACACATGAGGGGAGACGCTGACACAGACCATGACAAATATGCGCTGCGCTCCAGCAGCAATGAGTTGAAATCACCGGGGCACAGATTATGAACTCAGCTGAAAAGTACATGAAGTACCAGAGAATATGGGCTGATATAAACTATCGCAAACGGATGACTTTGTTTTGGTGGAGCGATTTTGTGAATATAACAGCGGCCGCGCGCAGGACGCAGCTGGAGTATTTGAGCCATCACCGCTGCGTCCTCTCTGCTCATAGAATGCCCGCAAAGCTGAGTCCATAAATGACGTCATATCAGAATCAGAATCAGAATCAGATTAGGTTTATTGCCATTGTCAGTGAACAAACAATTCACAAACTAGGAACTTGCTTCGGTACTAACGTGCTACATATAACATGAATAATATAATTAAAAATAGAATAAAGTAGAATAAAATATAATAAACTAGCATACAACTTTGCTATAAAAAAGGCAGGTAATGGAAACATGGCCGATAATGTGACGTTATGTCAAGTACAGAAGACGAGCATGGTTGTGTATTTATAAGCTGTTCACAAGTCTAACGGCAGATGGAAAGAAGCTGTTCTTATGGCGAGAGGTTCTGGTCTGGATTGACCGTAACCTCCTGCCTGAGGGAAGCGGCTCAAAAAGTCTGTGACCCGGGTGAGAAGGGTCAGCTGCTATCCGACCTGCACGCCCCCGAGTTTTGGAGTTATATGTGGATACTGGATTTTTTTTCAGGCTTCCCGCAATTTGAATGTTTAGGAACCCACATCTTGATTCTGGGTTTAAAAATGCATTGTAATCACCGCGTTACTGACAATTGTACCGAGTAAATATTACCATTTTCTTTCCCTGTAATGCCTTACATTACCACATTACAGCAAAAAGCAATGCATTACAGTAATAACTTTTGTACCGCGTTACTCCCAACACTGGCCATAAACATGTCATATTAAGCATAACTGGTTACTTAGTTGAATCAATAAGAAGTGTTAAATATGCAACAGGAATATATTTGTTCACTGAGATGTTGATGCAAATGCTGATTACCAGTGAATTATGATAATTTCATATTTCATAAGATGTAAATAGGTGTTTTTTTATTATTAAAGTTTAAATGTGTTCAGAGGCGGTTTAATACTAATACAGCCTCCATAATGTCTTTTAATCTGGAAAGTAAATACAATGAGTCAGCAAATGTGAGGCTAACACCAGCTTGCATTTTCTTTGTGACTGAGTAATAAGGGGATTTGTGGGTCTTGTCGATTGTGTCTGAAACAGGAAAATTAAAGTTGTTTTTCTCAATCAAAGCATGTTTTGAATATTGTGTGTGTGTGGATATGCTAACGCTAGCTAGCTAACCCAAATGACAACAAATGTCCACATAAATAACCAGATAATTCAGAATTTAAAAATTATTTAACTCACTGCAGGCCTCACTTATTAGGAAATATCGACACTAATATTGTAGTCATTTCATGTACTCATCAGCCTTTGAATGATATGCTGCACCTTCTGCACTGTAACTGCTCACCCATTATTCTTTCAGATTCTTAAATCTGAAATTAATTTGTATTTAATTTGGTTAAAAAAGTGTGCATTTGATTACATTGTCACGTCATTTTAATGTGCGTGCTAGTCTCACTAAAGGAAAGCACATTAAATTGCCTCTGTGTATAAAATGTGCTTGCCTTGCTTAATCAGACACATTTCTAGCCTAAGAACGTTAGTACAAGAACCAGTAGTTTTTTAAGGTTCACTAACTAGATTTATCTTATGCATAATTTTTGTAATCTCATAGCAATATTCCATCCTATCTACACCCATACTTAGTCTGGCAAGCCATCCTACACATGCACATGTGTAGTCTCGCCACAACCCATACAGTTATAGGGCAAAATCTATTGTCTTTCAAACTGTCTCTGCATGAACTTGGGCAGTGAGAGGACCAATGAGCGCAATAAACAAATGACATATCCATCTCTATGGAAATCAGTCAACGGGGCGGTTTGCCGTACACCTTAGAACAGGGGTGTCAAACTCAAACTCACACGGGGCCGAAATGAAACTCTGGGACGAAGTCGAGGGCCAAACTTAATATTTTTGAAAAAGTGACAGCAAATTTGCACATTTTCTTTATCAACATCTATGCAATTTTGAACCTTTAAATTTGGAAACAAACTTATTTCTGCATTAACACTGAATGTGGAATAACCAAATTACACACGAGCAAGTCAGTTTTAAATAAAAGGCATCAGTGGTATTCATTACTTGTGGTATAATCAGCATTTTTAAAATCTATTCAGGATTTATGTTTTCTTGTTTATTCATTTTTCTTATTTTTTATTCATTTTTTTCTCCTGTAATAAGTGTCATCGCTGCTGTGACATCTAGCTTTCCCCACTGAGGAACAATAAAGGGATTTTCTATTCCATTCATCTATCTGCAGCCTTTCCACTTCCTGTTTACTGTAGGTTAAATCTTTGCTCACGGGCCAACAACAAAATAAAAATATAATTTTATCTTAAATGAAAATGCAACTTCTCACCTGTTAACTTTCATGTTTTGGAGCAGAAAAAGAGCATCAAACCAACATATTTAAAGCTCAGTTTGCTCCACTGGTTTACTGTGATGCTCACCTGTTCCAGCCAGATACCTGCATCATGGGGTTGATCTGAGCTGAGGAGGAGACTCTTGTTGTTTTGTTCATCTTCATCATAATAATGACAACATTAGATGACAACAGGTGCTCACATAGGTTTGTGCTGCTGAACATGTCTGAGCAGCTTGACCACGTTGTTGTGTGTCGGGGAGGAAACACGACAGCAGCCACAGAGTCGTGCTGGTTTGAGCGTGTCGCTGCTCGCTGGAGTTATATCAGCTCTGCCTGGACGTTAGTTGGAAAACTTTCTCTTTCAGTCGTGAACACATTACTGAGCAGCTAGAATCTCCGTTTCTGGGCTTCAACATCAGATAACAGCTGAGTGAACGCGGCGCTGAGTGAGAGGAGTGTAGTTTGTCCGAGACAGCGGAGCTGCAGACACAGGCAGCAGGCGCTGGAAAAACACAAAGGAGGGGGCGCGTCGGCTCCGCGCTGACGCCGCAAAGCATCATGGGAGTTGAAGTCTTTGCGGTAAAATCGGCCAGCGGGCCAGTTTTAATATATTTTTGATGTTTATCTCGCGGGCCACATAAAAATGCTCCGCGGGCCGCATCTGGCCCGCGGGCCTTGACTCTGACATATGTGCCTAAGAATATTAAGAAAAAGTAAATACATTTTTTTTTCATAGTAAATGACTTAAAGTTGCTTTCCGGAATTTTCTACATTCAGAAATTATGTATGTTTTTTCAGAAATCCGTAAAAGTGATTATCTTATCATTTACTGTGATGTAATGTAAGCAATACGTCTTTTTTCTTTTCTTTGTTTTGCTAAACACGCCCCCTGCCCCACACAGCTCCGTGCAATTGGAAACTGAGCGCTGACCAGAACTAACCAATAGCGTTAGACTACCACTTAGATGCTTTCAAATTTAAGGAATACCTCAGCTGATGCAGAGTTGATGACCTTTTCACGGACAAGAAAGTCTCTAAAATTTAAATATATGAGAACACAACATGACATGTAAATAATACTCGTAAAACAGCGTGCTTTAGCTCTGTTTGTCGGCTACAGAAGCACATTTATAAACAAGAAAGGTGAAGTCGCCATCTTAAAAAAACAGAGTGACAGACTTTTTGTGTGATATGCTTGTCAGCCACTAGATGGTGGCATTGGATAAGAGAAATACTCTGGAAAGAAGCTTTAAGCACCTCTATCTGCTCTTGTTTATCACAAACTGTCTAAATGGTTCATAGTTGATGCCAAAGCCATTTAAAACAAGCACCTTTCCTGAGCCGATGACATCTTTGTAGTTTTTCTCCTTCAGAGCTTGTCCACAAACATAGAACACTGTGATTGGCTGGACCTAAAAGTATTCAGGCCAATGTTAGCCCTGCTGAGGCAACAGTGGAGCGCTGCTAGACCGACCTGCAGAACTGCTACAGTTTGTCTTTATTTCCAGGCTAATACTTGCAGATATAAAAAAATACAAATATCAATGAGCTTCTACTAAAATCCTTCATTGAGGGTAAATTACACATAAATCTCCACAATACAAGAACTCAAATCTCCTCAAAATAAAAGAGAATTCGGTAACAAACTGATCAATTATGTTGGTGCTTCTAAGGCTGTAGCTGATTAGTGTTTCGTGTCAGTTGCCCAGCAGGTCAAGTAATGCTGATCTAGAGTGCTTTAAGTAAGCAAACATGAATAAATAATGCAGAGAGAAAGAATGGAGATACGGAGATGTAAATTAAAGTGCTTAATTGCAAAATACATTACAGAAAACCCCGAGCAAAACACTGAAACATTATTGATGTTTACATTTGATTTATACAAGCAGACACAGACACTTATTATCAACTAAATTAAACGTGAAACAACCAAATGTTTATGGAGAACTAAGGCTTTTGAGTCTGATTTGATGGGTCCAAGTATTGTTTGAGCACTGTGGCTTCTGGAGAGGAGAGGATCACTGGAGGGATGAAGGATTTTGAACCCAGAGGCTGTTTATGAAAAATACGGGGCAGCTCGGTGCTTGTTCAGTCACGGTTTGATCACATGGCCCGATGTTTCCGCGCGATTCTTTACTGAGCTCAGGGTGCTCTGGGAATATGCTGCTGTGGCATGTGAATCAGCAGAAGCATTTGTTTGCTTCACAGGAGCAGGAAGGGGAGCTTGACAGACTGCTCAGCATGCAGACCACTGGCTGTGGATAAACATTTATACATTCTGTCCAGGAGCAGGCTAGAGCCTATGAGGAAGCCTGGTTCCTTCAGGAGCTTTTCTTCACCATAAAAACACCAAAATAAACCAAACAGATCTCATCGTTTTCTCCAGGCTAGAGAACAAATTACAGAACACACATTTTTACTTTACTTCATGTATTTTTTTATTTATTCTTGCAGAAAAAGATTAAATGATGAAATTATAAAAGTTGTGTTGCAAATATTCTGAATAATAATTTAGGAAATTAAGACAAGGTTGGGACAAAAAAGAACAACCTCGCTCATTGTTTAATATCAGCAAATAAAGACACATTCATTTAACTTAATTACCATATGAATTAAAGTAAATAAAGTGCACACACATCATCTTACGTAAAAAAACTAATACTAAATAATAAAATAAATAAGATCAGAATCCTCCAGAAAACAAAATGGAAAATAAATAGCAAAATTGTAAAATAATGCCATTGTAGTGTAACAATCGATGGATAATCAATAAGTCTGACAGCCTCTTTGAGACATTCAGATTTGGTCAAATAATGTCCTGGAGGGAAAAAGCATTAGGAAACACACGGGTCTATTTCTGTGTGTATGGGCTTGTGTGTGCAAATTTGAGCATGATTTACTTTCTGCTAGTCTGACCTCAGTTTGATCTGCGTGTGCTAGTGTGAGCTCGGTTTGATCTCTGTGTGCTAGTGCAGTCACCGGCCACTTTTTCAAACTTTTCTCCACTAACCTCCTCTTTTCCACCTTGCTCCTGTCTGCGATCCTCTTCAGTAGTGTCCTTGCTACCATCTCCTATGATCGCCAGACTCTTTTGTCCTTCCGTTCTTTCACGATCGCCCAAGATGCACCGAGGACGTACCATCCTGTTTGTTTATCTGAGTGGCGCACTGGCTCGGAGCCAAACGACGGTCCCGAGCTGCGCACCTCCAGCTATGTTTGTCCGGCCCCGGGAAAACGTCAGAGGAAAAGAGGTAAACGAGCAGGAATCCAGGTGAGAATAAGACTTCTCTTAAAGCGTGGTTTATCTAGTAAACATTGGCGTGATCTTCTAGCTTCTTGTCCTTTGTTTGGTGACCTGAGCGCCACTTCCGCATTCCCGCCAGGCCGTGTTGCAGCGAGGTTCATCCGTCCAAGTTTTTCAAGGTTGGTTTATCCTCATTCCTCAGTGGTTTCTCCTCCGGTTCCCTCCATAAGTGGTTTTTATAAACACCGTGGATCTAACCCTGCTAATTTACGTCCACTAACTCCAGCTGTTTCTGTAGTTTCTGATTCCTCCACGTCACTCAGTATGGCTCTATTAAATTCCCGCTCTGTTAACAATAAGACCTTCCTGCTCAATGATCTAATTCTGTCTAAAATCCTGGATTTTCTGTTTCTGACTGAAGTTTTGCAGCAAACATCTGATTATTCTGCTCTGATTGAACTTTGCCCGAGTGGTTATTCTTTTCTTAGCCAGCCCTGGGGTTCTGGTTGTGGTGGAGGCCTAGCTGTTGTTTTCAGAGACCATCTTCCATGTAGCTCTACAACCTCTGGTCACTTTGCTTCCTTTGAACTGCAGCTGATTAAAGTCAGGCGTAAGGACCCGTTCTACTGTGCTGTTGTTTTATCATCCACCTGGTCCAAACAGTTATTTCCTTCAGGAGTTTAGTGACTTTCTATCCTCCACTGTGAAGCTGTCCAGACTGGTGATTGTTGGTGACTTTAACATCCACATTGATGATCCCTCCGATCACTTTGCCATGAATTTCTCCAGCCTTATGGACTCCTTCAGCTTTACCCAGCATGTTTCTGGCCCCACACACACCAGGGGGCACACTCTGGACCTTGTTTTTACCCTGAGTCTAAATGCTGACATTGTTTGTCCTGAGGATGTTTATATTTCAGATCACCATTGCATTTTCTTTAATTTGTCAGTTTCTGCATCCCCACCTCCTGCTCGCCGTATGGTTAGCTCTCGTTTTCTTACTGAGAGCACAGCTAGCAATTTTTCTGCTGCTTTTAATCCACCCTGTTCTTCTGATAATGACCCAGATTCCTTAACTTCTCAGTTTAACGAGCACTGCCTCTCCATTCTGGACAACATCTGTCCTGTCAGAACCAGATCAGTTCCTGCAGTGAACCCTACTCCCTGGTTTAATGACAGCATTCGCAGCCTGAAGCGCCAATGCAGAAAAATTGAGCGTTTGTGGAAGAAAACCCATCTCCACGTCCCTCTGCTGCACCTAAAGGATCTTCTGACATCCTTTAACTCTGCAGTCAGAGATGCTAGGGTTTCCTGTTTTTCCAACCTGGTGTCCCAGAGCAAAGGGAACCCCAAGGTGCTCTTTAACACCATCAGCAGCATCGTCTCTCCTGCCTCTCCTACAGCCTCCATTCACTCTGTTGCAGAATGTGAGAACTTTCAGTCTTTCTTTAAGGACAAAGTCAGTAAGGTTAGACCTAGCATCTCTCCTTCAACCTTATCGTTGCCTCTCCCGACTCCAACCAGGCCCATCATCCTAGATAGCTTTGCTCCTGTTTCTTTGCTTGAGTTAACCAAACTAGTTAACCCTATGAAGACCTCTGCATGCCCCCTCGACATCTTACCCTCATCTTTGTTTAAAAGTGCTTTTCAGACCATTGGTCCCAGCATGCTCTCTGTAATTAATGCTTCTCTGGTTTCTGGTCAGGTCCCTGCTTACTTTAAGAACGCTGTAATCCACCCGCTTCTTAAAAAACTGAGTCTTGACCCCTCTCTCCATAGCAGCTTCAGACCCATCTCTAAACTTCCGTTCATCTCCAACATCTTGGAAAAGGTTGTGGCTAAACAACTCACAGCTGCTCTTGATGAACATAACATCTATGATAGCTTCCAGTAAGGTTTTTGTTGAGCTCATTCTACTAAAACAGCTCTTTCTAGGGTCTCTAATGACCTTCTGACTCACAGTGATACAGGGGACTGTTCTGTTCTGGTCCTGCTGGACCTGACTGCAGCCTTTGACACTGTTGACCATCACCTGCTACTGGAGAGGCTGAGAGACTGGGTAGGCCTATCAGGATCTGCTCTGGAGTGGTTCTCCTCTTATCTCTCTGAGCGCTCCTTTTCTGTGGCCGTCTCCAAGTTTAGGTCCTCCACCACCTCTCTTACCCTTGGTGTCCCACAAGGTTCTGTGCTGGGGCATCTGCTCTTCCTCCTCTATCTGCTTCCTCTTCAGCACATCCTGAGCTCCTTCAAAGGAACCTCCTACCATCTTTATGCAGATGACATCCAACTGTACATCTCCTTTAAGCCCCATGAGATGTCTAAGCTGCAGCTGTTACACACCTGCTTAGACTCTATCAAAACCTGGATGGCTGGGAGCTTTTTACAGCTGAATGAAGATAAGACTGAGATCCTCATCTGTGCCCCAGACAAGCTGGTTCCCAAAGTCAGAGACTCTCTTGGTCAGCTTGCTTCTCACACCAAACCTTCTGTCAGGAATCTTGGTGTGACCTTTGACCCAGCTCTCACCCTGGATTATCATGTCAGTTCTCTTGTTCGCTCTTCCTTCTTCCATCTCAGGAATATTGCTAAGCTGAGTCCCATTCTGTCCCGCTCTGAACTTGAGACAGTTCTCCACACCTTCATCTCCTCACGCTTAAACTACTGTAACTCTCTTTTCACGTGTCTGAGCAGAACCTCCCTGAACCGTCTACAGGTGGTTCAGAATGCCTGTGCTCGGCTTCTGACAAAGTCCTCCGAACACACCCACATCACCCCGCTTCTCCTCCAGCTTCATTGGCTGCCAGTCAACTTCAGGGTTCATTTCAAGATCCTGGTTCTTGTCTATAGGGCCTTACACGGACAAGCACCATCTTACATTGGTGATCTTCTTAGTCCCTACACCCCCAGCAGGTCCCTGAGGTCCAGTGATCAAAGCCTACTGGTTGTGCAGCACCAGGCTAAAGACCAAAGGTGACAGATCATTTGCTGCTGTGGTCCCCAGACTCTGGACCTCTCTCCCCGTGAGCCTGAGATCAGTGGACTCAGTGGTCTCCTTTAAAAAGCAGCTGAAGACTCACTTGTTCAAGCTGGCTTTTATATGACCTTCATCACAACTCTCTCTTTATTCTGCTCTCCCCACCTATTCCACCTTCCTCAAGGTCCACTGGTTTCCCTCTTTCCTATTCACTCTCTCTCTTTCTTAACATTTTTTAATCACAATTGTCTATTTTTACTCATTTTAAATATATTTTTAAACATTTTCTAAATGCTTTTTTATATTTTTACATTTTTTGTTTTTCTGCAGCGCCTCATGATTTTTATCTTGAGAGGCGCTATAGAAATGATATTTTCTTCTTCTTCTTCTTCTCGGTTTGATCTCTGTGTGCTAGTGGGAGCTCGGTTTGATGTGTGTGCTACTGTGAGCTCGGTTTACTCTGTGAGTGCTAGTCATCGACATATATACTGGACAATTAATTTCCATAGACTCCAATAACATGGTTTTGAGGAGAAATGGGAGGTGGCCACCACCGCCATTTTGACCGTGTCACAGGTTCCGTCAAGCCCAGACAATTCCACAAAAGGGAAGAGTGGTGGAGCTGAGGGTGGGGCTGTAAGGCTGGGATCAACTGACAACACCCGGTCGAACTAGCTACAAGCTAACCTGAAGCTAACCCAAAGCTAACGCGGAGGTGGGGGCTAAGCTAACAGAGGTAGCAACCTAGCTACAACCGGAGTTAACTTTGCACAACACCAGAGCTTCTGAGTCAGAGATACGCCGGGCTGACCGCTGGGTAAAACCGGGTGGAACACAGAGGTCTCCCGAGAGCTCCACAAGCCGGCAGCCACACAGCAAACAAGCGCCGCTGCGATCTGAGATGCACAGAGCTGCCGCTGGGGAGAACCGGGTGGAAAGGTTTCCATCCCAGAGCTCCACAAGCCAGCAGCATACACAGCAGAAAGAAGCCGCGATCAGACAGAGATGCGCCGAGCTGCGGGGAGGGGAGAACGGGTGGAAAACATCGGTTTTCATCCAGAGCTTCACAAGCCAGCAGCCCGATCAGCAGACAGAAGCCACGATCAGACTAAGACGCGCCGAGCTGCGGGACACCGGGGAGGGGAGAACGGGTGGAAAACATCGGTCTCCCGAGAGCTCCACAAGCCGATAGTCGGAACCCAGCTCCACCAACATGTTATATTTCAACCCATTTTCTAAAGTGCAGCATTATGTTAAATGCACTGGATTTTACCCTATTAAATTTAAATTTCATGGTTAAACAGTACATGTTAAAATCTAAACTCAGCTCGGCAGTGACCTAAAATACATAAGTATAATTTTACTTACCGAAAAAAAATGAAATGGAGACTACTTGGACGCTCTATTAGTGCAATTAATGCCACAGCAAGTCATTTTGTCCAACAATTGCACAAATAATATCCAAAAAAGAATACACAAACACAGAGACTCAAAATGCCAGAACAGTTTCCAGGCGAAACCGAGGCTCTGCTGAGGCCTTTCCCCGGAGCTAGCTCTGTGGTCACGTGGGTCTGATGCTCATTAATTCTACAGAATTTTAGGCTTTTAATACACTTAAACAGAAGAGTGAGAAAAAAATTCACCCCCCTCAGAGTTGTCATGAGTGTAAACTAGATAATTTAAACCAAAAACATGTTTTGGTACCAGGCTGTAAACATGTTTATTTCTGCTGTGAAATTGGTATTTTTAACATGGGAGTCAATGAGGATTTGCTCGCTTCTGACACCAGCCCCCAGCGGATGAGGATGGAACTGCAATTTTTGGTACTTCCGGGTTTGCTTCAATTTTTGAGCCGCATTGTGGGGCTTGGGTGTGAGCTCGGTTTGTTCTGTGTGTGCTAGTTTGAGCTTGGTTTTTCATACATTAATGATGATCTTTGAGTATTAGAATGTACTATTGATCTCAGAAGAGGAAACACTTGCGCAAAAAATAGGAAGTGCAAGGTCAAGTGTGCAGTTATGACTTCAGGAAATTGTTAACTGAGGAAATAAAGATTCATGTTCTTTAATGTTTAAACGTGCAGGAGAAATTGTGTTCAATGTCAAGTTAACATGTTCTCTTACTAATGCTAGTGGAGCACGAAAAAAGTTTCCATTCAGAGTAAAGGACAGCCTACTTAACCCTCGTTTACCCCTAATAACTGCCTTCCCATCTAAACCGAAAAAGTAAAATGGAGATGGGTGAAAATCATCAAGGGCGAGAGGGTCCTTCTAAGCAGATAAATAATGTACTTGGGTCCTGGTTTGGAGTCGTGTCACGCTGTCAGCGGATAAAATCATATCACTTTTACTCTGGTTGCAGCAGGAAGTTTGTATCAGGTTCTGGGATCTTAAATATATGTGATTAGATTCCCTCAGCATGGCTGATGGAGGGGTTGAGATTGTGTCAGAGGTTGAAGGAGCCAGCAGGGGGAGGAAAGAGGAGCCAGTGGAGGTCAGACAATCTGCCCCAACAGTAAATAATTTAACTGTTAAGGTTAAGTCCTAGGAAATCGCTGGAGTGTCCTTGTAACTGCTGTTGTCGTGCTTCAGCGAGTACAAGGTTACACCAAATTACCTTACAGCGAGTGCTGTTGAAACACAGCAGGTTTAAGCTGTACTTTCACTGAAAATCTGAATAAATTATGTATTTTCACTTAACATTAAATATCATTAAAAGGTAACGCTCATCTGTTGAGTGTATTTGTAAGGCCTTTTTATGAAATTTTCAATCAATCCTCTACATTGAAATGATGTTTTATGAATTAATGGTTTTTCATTTGTGATTGAAAGGCTTTTATTTCATTTTCCACACTCAATTTGAGGTCTCTTGTTGTTCCTTAACCCCTGCTGATTCCATCATAATAACACAGCCAGGTTTTATAATGGCTACACAAACATCCGCACTGTCACCGACGTTAAAACGGCTTTTAAATGAGAAATTCAGCAAACAATAGAGAAGTCCTTGACGAAGAAGAAAAAACTTCTAAGAACACAGTAACTCTGCTATTTAAATGTGACATATGACATAATTTATCAAAACAGGTGGAATGTTAAGGAAAATTGTAAAGACTTATTATGTAGAGAATTTGCACATTTATAGTTTTATTCAGGGTATAAAATATGACACCTTGAAACATAATTGTATATTCATTAAATGGATATTTAAAAGTTGTTGCATACAAAAGATTGGTTGCAATACTAGCATGCATAGAGTTAACCTATTAAACAACTTTTATGCAACGGTTTGGAAGAAAACTATTTGTTTCCTTCAGGAGTATGCATTGGTAATCAAGGTTATTTAAACAACTTTTCATTTATTCTTAGTTCACGGTAAGTTTGCCATTTTAATAACAAACACACAGTGGATTAATGATGACATCTGATTGGTTCTTAGCCTTTGATTAATATTTTTATGGTCTAAATGTACTTATTTGTAATATTTTTTCACAAAGAATAAGGAAAATAATAAATGCAGTGCCCAAACATTTCATTTACTATTTCACAATAAAATAGTTTAACAATATTTTTTGTCAGTTAAAGAAAAATGATAAAATGTCAACATAAAAAATTTAAGTCAAGAACATAATCTTTTAGAGGGCCTTACTTTGGATTCACCCCAACCCAGATATTGGTAGAAAATATTCTTAAAATATCGAGAGGAGTCCGTTGTGGCTCAGGCATCTGGTAAGGATGCCTCCTGGACACTGGACCACTTCCCTGGTGAGGTTTTCCGGGCACGTCCAACCAGGAGAAGGCCTAAAGTATAACCCAGGACACGCTGGAGAGACTACGTCTCACGGTTGGCCATGGAACGCCTTAGGATTCCCCCAGAGGAGCTGGTCCAAGTGGATGGGGAGAGGGAAGTCTGGGCCTCCCCGCTTAGGCTGCTGCTCCCGCGAACAGACCCTGGATAACATCAACGTTGCAGAGCAATCAAAGTGGTAGAGTTGTGTTGCTGTTAGCCAATCGGAGGACAGATGTCCAAATATCAGGAAATAAGACTCCAAATCCTCTGAAGCTCAACTGACATTGGGCTCACTTCTATACCTGAAACAGGTGCACCAGTGTTTTATTTCCCCAGAGTACAACATACAAGGCATTCATTCCTGCAACGTTGATGTTTTATCTCCATAAATAACTCAAGCCTGAAGAAGTTCTGCTGAGTGGTGGAGTTGCTGATGCTAACGGTTAGCTTCTACAAGCCCACACATTTTCTACTGATTGCTGAACGCTAAACCAACAACAGCCTTCCCCGTTGTTACCCAACATGGGTGAGTCCACGAATGCTAGGTGACTGTGTGACGTAGATCTGTCAGGATTTTCAAATCCTAGAGTTTCATCAGAAGCTAATGTGGGAGATAGGTGTAGGAGACTATTTGAAACTTAAACTCAGTGATAGATCATTTTCAAAAATAACTTAAAAATGGTTTCTCAGTGGAGGACCTCTTCAAAAGTTCTGTTCACTTAAGATCCAGTAATAAACCACCACGTGAAAAGCTGTAGGGATTTCTTCCAGCTTTTTTAAAGGTCTCCTATTGATGTGTGACTTTGACTGAAGAGCACCAAGAGGCTTGTTGTCCTTTCACTGTGCCTGACACCTGGCTTCACTGTATACTTTATAAGTCAGTGGTGCCTGGTGATGAGGGCATGCTAAATGAGACATTTGCGACTGCAAACGAGCTTGCAAATCAGGGCTTTACTGCCATCACCAACCAGGGCCGGCACATATTCATTTATTTATTCTCTCAGATTGCTACCATCAATCAGCGGATTATAAATCTTCCCCCTCATCAATAGGCAATCTGCTAATGCATGCAGCCGATCAATTCCTGACTAGCAGAGCCAAGACGCAGAGCAACTCATCTCTCTCCCTCTTTTGCTCATGTACACACACCATTTTTTTAAATCTATAAAAATAAGCACATTTAGGCATAAAAATCAGCCTTTTGATCCACACGAATAGGGTGTCACATTACTTTTCTAACATGAAGGAAAATTAGATTAGGGTAAAAAACGAGGCTTTGCATCATAATGATGAGATTCATATTTATGTCAACCAATGAAATTGCAGTCAAGTACCCAATTGACCAATGGGAATCTGATCATAGACGAAGAACTGCAGCTTGGAAATCTTAACTGCAAATGGTTCTAGCTTTTGCCAATATATTCCATCTTAAAGAACACCTTGTGTAACTGATGACTGGTTCAGAACTGCCTAAAGTGGTCCATGTTTCAAGCTACAACATTTTGCCTGTTGTAATTACAAGTCACAACTGAGAGAGTAAGAAGGAATGGCAAGCTGTTGGAAAAGCCCTCTGATAGCACTTTCCAGCAGAATTATAGGAGTGCAACATGTCCTTGAGGTATTCTGTGACATGGGATCTTACTGGAAATGATAGCTACTTTGTGCAATGATAAGATTTGTCACTAAGGATGGCAGTGGAATGCACCCCAGGATGATTCATGTAGATTGTAAAGAGAAATCCAAAACGGCTGTAGAGTAAGAGAACAAAAAATTAACCGCTTTCTGTTTTTGCCTTAAAATAGACACATACTTCCTTCTTGTCAATGGTTGACATCTGTGGTGTTTTTTTATTAACATGCAGTTTTAATGCACTTTTTTGTAATGCCTTTTAATTGGCCATCAGCAAAAGGTGAAAGGCGTGCAACAATGTTTTTTAACACAAATTACAGACTAAAGAATCAGCCTGACAGGGTACAATCAACAAGACAAGCTGAGCTCAGACTAGTACGTTTTCTTCTCTATTTTTCTCCTTTCCATCTGTTGGATGACTTATTAGATGACTAATTGGATGACAGGTGTGTGTGTGTGTGTGTGTGTGTGTGTGTGTGTGCGCGTGCGTGCATGCTTGTGTGTGTGTGTGTGTTAGAGCGAGTCGAGGTCTATGAGCTTACTGTAAGTTGAGTCTATGAGCTTACTGTAAGTTGAGTTTGAGGACTGAGCAAAGGTGAAAAGCCCTTTGTTTATTAATGCTTAATAATGCACTAAGTAATGTTAGTAAAGGAACCTTTATTGTTAAGGGTTACCAAAAATGCCAAAAAGTAAATAGAGATAAAAAAGGTAAATCGAAGAGAGCGGCAGATTACAGCCAAATATGAATTCATCCAATATTAGTCTCTTGTTAAAACCAGGCAAAGACCCTGCATTTCCTACCAGCTATTCCCCAATTTCTCTTATTAATGTTGATCTCAAAATAATTTGTAAAGCCCTGGCAAAAAGATTAGAGAAGGTAACCCCCTTCATAATACACCCTGACCAAACTGGTTTCATTAAGGGTAGACAGTCATCCACAAACTCACGTAGATTACTTAATTTGATAGATTTTTCTTACAGTAGAAACATAGAAACTGGTATATTATCTCTAGATGCGGAAAAGGCTTTTGATAGAGTCAACTGGAAGTTCTTATTTGCAACTTTACATAAATTTGGTTTTGGGAACTTCTTCATAAACTGGCTACAAACATTATACAGTTCACCAACAGCATGTGTCAGGACGAACGACCAAATATCAGCTAGCTTCTGTCTTCGGAGGGGGACCAGGCAGGGATGCCCACTCTCCCCCTCACTATTTGCTATCTTTATTGCACCACCAGCAGCAGCAATTAGGAAAACAACATGTATTAAAGGGATAAAGTGTGAGAAAATAGAACATACCGGTAAGATCAGTCTTTATGCAGATGATGTTTTACTCGTTCTCCGGAATTCTCAATCCTCTCTCTCTCATTCAATAGAACTGATAAACTCTTTTTCAAAAGCTTCAGATTACTCTATAAACTGGTTAAAATCCACAGTTCTACCAATTAATTTCTCTTTTGGCAATTTACTTAATACACAGTTGGAGTCAGTGAATATCACATACCTGGGAATTAATGTCTCTCCCAAGCTGGCAGATCTAACCAAACTAAACTACATCCCACTTTTAAAGAAATTGGAAGATGATCTTGCAAGATGGAAATCCTTTCCAATATCACTCATGGGGAGAGTTGCTACTATTAAAATGATGGTCTTACCCAGAATAAATTACTTATTTTCAGTGATCCCAAACAAACCACCAGCTGACTGGTTTAGATCTCTGGAGTCCTCAATTACCAAATTCCTTTGGCAGGATAAACCTCCACGAATTAGCTTAAAAACGCTTCAGAAGACCAAAGACAAAGGAGGACTGGATCTACCCAACTTTTATTATTATTTCTTAGCCAACAGGCTGCATTATATACCAAGATGGTTGCAAGATAACCCACTAGATGACTCCTGGTTAGATATAGAACAGACACTTTGCAATATGATAGAGCGTTCAGACTTACCATTTATTAGCTCAAGCATAAGAAAACATGAAGGCTTTAAAAGTATTAGTATCAGCACCTCTCTGACAGCATGGTGGGAGTATCTTAAAATGACAGCGTCTTCATTAATACCATGCAGACGCACACCTATCTGGATTAATCCTGATATTTTGCAAAGTAACAAAATGATGAACCTTCCAGACTGGAAAAATAAAGGAATCCTATACATGGAACACATATATGAAGGATTGAACTTCCACCATTTAACAGAATAGTCTCCCAATTCAGATTAGATGAGTTGCTTTTTAGAATATCACCAAATTAAATCTGTAGTCAAACAAAAATTTAAGCTCAATAAAATAGAATTACAAACACCACCAAGGGTATTCTATAATCTCAACCCCCCCCCCCCCCCCCCCCCCCCCCAAACTACTGTCTAAAGTATATAAGACACTGTCCAAAATAGACGATAGAATAGTAATCCCTGTTGAAAAACTGGGAGGTGGATCTACCAGTCAGCTTTGACCAGAACTTCTGGTCCCAAACTTGTTTAAAAACTTTTAAAATGATCAGACACTCCAATTTACAGTTAATTCAGTACAAAATTCTATACAGAGTACACTATACAGGTCATCGGATGTTCAGGATGGGGTTTGTGTCGTCTGACACCTGTACACACTGCACAAACAACATTCCTGACAATTACATTCATGTACTGTTGTCCTGTCCACCTGTCCAGGAATTTTGGGTAGAGTGTGTGAAGACCTGTCAAAGTGTCTGAAATGTCATATCCCAACCACCTCCTCTCTTTGTTTATTGGGAAACCTGGACGATGTCCCGATTGAAACATCTTTGGCTCACGTGTTTCTGACTGCCATATGCATCACTAAGAAAACTATCCTCTTGAATTGGAAAAATAGAGATAATCTTTGCATCAACCAGCATAGAAATCTTTTGTTAGATCATATTACACTTGATATAGCGTCTCCTTCCACTTCAGATCAATCTCTCAGGGATCCTTTGATCGGTTCCATCACATAGCGATGACGGGGGACCATTGATATTGTCCTGCGGGATGATATGGGTGAGGGGGTGGAGGATCTGAGTTTGGAGTATCTGGATGTTCCCTGGAGGTGGGTTCACTGGGGGTGTCTAGGACTGGGGGCCATTGCCCCCCTCTGGAGGTGCTTGGGTTGCCTTGGGGGGTGGACTTCTGGCGGTTGTTAGTGGGGCCCCTTGGAGGTCTTGGCGGTGGTCATGGGTCACTGTCCGTCAGCTGCATTGCCCCTGGGCGGGTCTGGGTGGGGCCTGGTGGCTTGAGGTGTGGGGGTGGCCAGCCCCGTTGGGGGATCTGGGCGGGGCCTTGGGGGTCGGGTCCTGACATGTATGCTGCCGGGGAGAAGGCAGGAACATGCAGCTGTCCCTGACTCGGGTTCAGGGGCCTTGGGTACACCTTGGCTCTTCTGCTGTCCCATCATAGGGGAGGGGGATGTCCAGGAAGGGGAATACCCAACCTTACCTGGATGTCCTATGTCCCTTTTATAATCCAGAAGTTGTGCAAATGCAGGGGTGGGCGTACAGTATATATTCTGCTGGGGTGGGGCTGGGTTGGTGCCCTCGGACTCCGTGAGGCTCTGTAATGCTGCTGCTTTGGGCCCTGGCAGGATGGACTGGGGTCTCCATGCTCTGGGTGGCCTTTTGACAACAGAGGAGCCTATTGGGGCCAGTGGGGGAGCTGGCTCCCTGGAGGGCTAAGCCCAACCAGCCATTCCTCCCCATCACCATACATTTCTCTCTTCCTGCTCCCTCACATCATCACACAAACATGCACATAGGACCTTGGGGGGTGGACAAGTCAGGGAGTGTGGTATGGACCCCATTTCTGCATTCCTGTGGCAACCTGCGCCCCAATTTTATTTGCACCATAAAAACTTCCACCAACAACATTCCACGCAAACACACACTTAGGGCCTTGGGAGTGAGCACATTCAATGGCATTTGGCAGGGGGATTTCTCAGCCTCATCCCAAGTGCCGGTGGCCACTTCCAATTTTAAACCGCACTTAGACACTGAGGGCTGTGGGTGCAAGTGGGGTGGTGTGGTGGCATCAGCTGGCATAGGTCAGATGATGCCCGCTCACCACAGCCATGAAATATACCTCATCAACACTCGCTAAGACCATATTGAAGCAGGCGCAGGGATACTAAGGTTCTTAGCACACCTCTGTTTTTGCTTGGCTTCCTGGGGCTGGAGGCTAGAAGGGAGATCCGGCCGTCCGGTTGGGGTCTGGGGTGGTGGGTTGCTGTGCTCAGCGTTGGGCAGGGGAGCCTGCTCATCAGCACCCCAGCAGAAAGGGTCAAACTGTGGTAACCGGTAATGGTTGTACCCCATGTGCAGCAGTACCAGAGGGAATAGGGTGTGTATGGGGAGCATGAGTGGGTGTCTGGCATGCATTTTTGTAAGTCTTTGTTTGTATTTATATGTGTGAACATAAGGGAGGGAGTGTGTGACTGTGTTTGTGTATGACTGTATATGTCAGGTGGGGCCTTTGACTCCTCCCTTCTCCTGGGACTTCTTTTGATGATATAGATCTTCATCTCCCCGCACCCTGCCACACCTGGTGTGGAGTGCGGTGCCTTGGTCTGCCTGCGTCGTGGCTCCCGAGTCAGGGAGTTTAAGATTTTTGGCATCTGTCTGACCAATCCCAGTGACTGCCTGGTGGGGTCTGGGTCCCTGGGCTCTGCTGGGTCCCCAGCAGGGGTGGTCTCCCCTGGGTCCCGGGTCGCTGGGTCCCGGGCTCGGCCGGCTAGGGGGTGGGAGGCTGCGGGCGGGCCTGTGGGTTTGCCGCCGATATCTCCCGGGACTCTGCCGGCTGCTGGTTGTGGCCCCCCGGGGTGATCCTCTGCGCCTCTCGAGGGGGCGGGAGCTTTTCTGGTCGCAGTCTCTCTGGGGTTCCTGTGCTCTGGGGCAGCCCCTGGATCTCTGGGACTTGGAACTCCCTACGTCTCCTGCACATCTTTAGGGGCAGATCTGTGACCCCTCACATTCTCTATTGGACGCTCCTATAGAGGAACCTTACATAAACAAGTGCGAGTACACACACAGGTGCTCACATGGTGCTCTCACAAGTATAGACTTGAGAACGTTCATCACATGCCTTAGGCCTATGGTGCACACTTAATCACTGTGATTTATTATTGTGTGATTGTTCAGTTAAACAGTGTTGCTTATATATTTCTTCATCAGGTTGATGCAGTGATAGCTTGCTCTTGTTGTATTGTTGTCCCTTTTTGTTGTTGTTTTTTTCTTCTCTCTTTCTGCGGGTCTAGACGCAGACTCTTGTTCATTATTTTTTATAATGGCCGCAGTTTGGCCATAACGAACACCATGTTCGAACATAAGGATGCCTGTCGGTACACTTGGTACCAGGGCAGCCTAGGTCGCAGGTAGATGATTGACTTTATAGTCGTATCATCTGACCTGTGGCCGTATGTTTTGGACACCTGAGTGAAGAGAGGAGCGGAGCTGTCAACTGATCACCACCTGGTGGTGAGTTGGATCAGATGGCAGGGGAAGATGCCGCGTAGACCTGGCAGACCCAAACACATAGTGAGGGTCTGCTGGGAATGCCTGGTAGAAGAACCTGTCAAGACGGTCTTCAACTCCCAACTCCGGCAGAGCTTTGACCGCGTCCCGAGAGCAGTGGGGGACATTGACTCTGAGTGGGCCTTGTTCCACACTGCGATTGTTGAGGCGGCTGTTGCTAGCTGTGGTTGCAAGGTGGCTGGTGCCAGTCGTGGTGGCAACCCCGGTACCCGCTGGTAGACACCAGAGGTTTGGGGAGCCGTCCGGCTGAAGAAGGAGGCCTACAGGGCGTGGCTAGTCTGTGGGTCTCTGGAGGCAGCAGGCAGGTACCGGATAGCCAAGCGGGGTGCAGCAGTGGCAGTTGCCGAGGCAAAATCTCGGGCGTGGGAGGAGTTTGGTGAGGCCATGGAGAAAGACTATCGATCAGCTCCAAAGACGTTCTGGCAAACTGTCCGGTGCCTCAGGAGAGGAAGGCAGCAACTCGCTCACACTGTTTACAGTGGGGATGGGGATCTGCTGACGTCAACTGGGGCTATAGTCGGACGGTGGAAGGAATACTTTGAGGAGCTCCTCAATCCCACCTATGCGCATTCCGGGAAGGAACAAGAGCTGGGAGACCTGGGGATGGACTGTCCAATCTCGGGGGCAGAAGTTGCTGAGGTAGTCAAACAACTACACAGCGGCGGAGCCTCAGGGGCGGGTGAGATTCGTCCTGGGTATCTCAAGGCTATGGATGTTGTAGGGCTGTCATGGTTGACACGTCTCTGCAACATTGCGTGGTCATCGGGGGCAGTTCCCCTGGAGTGGCAGACCGGGGTGGTGGTCCCCATCTTTATGAAGGGTGACCTGAGGGTGTGTTCCAACTATAGGGGATCACACTCCTCAGCCTCCCTGGAAAGGTCTACTCCAAGGTACTGGAGAGGAGGGTCCGATCGATAGTTGAATCTCAGATTGAGGAGGAGCAATGTGGTTTTCATCCTGGCCATGGAATTGTGGACCAGCTCTATACCCTTGCAAGGGTGAGGGAGGGGGCATGGGAGTTTGCCCAACCAATCCATATGTGTTTTGTGGATTTGGAGAAGGCCCATGACCGTGTCCCCAGGGGCACCCGGTCAGGAATATTTGCTGGTCACTCTCAGGGAAGATGTCATATGAATGTTTAAATAAACCGTAAATGTTTTTATGATTTTGTTTATAAAATTGAATAAAGGATAATTCTTTTCATCACTGCAGGCTAAACTTTCCCAGAGTTACCACTAGGATCAATTTAGTGCGCCACCTGAACATTTTCTCTCTTTTATATCTTTTTTATATTGAGTTCTCACAAGCCACGTCATAACGATAGTTGTTAATGTGCAACTATAGTAAAATACTCATATTTTTATGTTTAAATAAATGTCTGAGGCCTTAGTGCATATCATGTTTACGAGAAGGTGGGAGAATTACAATGACAGATCTCCAAACTCTAAGCATTGGTAGTTGGACTATATCAATGTTTTAAATGAAAAAAATATATATATACTTATATTGTTCTATTCGTAACCATGTAGGAATTTTTTTGGCTTTAAAAATAATTATGGTGAAAATAGTCTATTGGGCTGATCTGATTTGTAGAGATCGTCTCAAAATCCCAAATCATTCATGACCTCCAGTGGGGTCCCAGCCTCAACTTTGGAAACCACTGGCATGTTGGATGCAGAGACAAGCATGTTTAAAATATCACATGTTAAATGTTGCAAAAGCTTGCATTAAAAATGACTGAGCTTGAGGCTAAATGTCAACATTTGGTCTCATCAGCCATTTCTTATCGCAATTCTGACTCACAAAGTCTTAATGGACAATAAACAACCGATACTTATCTAACAGCCCTGAGTCAACTGATGTACATCTTTAATAAGAAAAGCTGAAATGGTGTTTACCAGAAAAATACATTTAGTTTATCTAGCACAGAAGATAACATTGTCAAGGCACGCTCTGTATAAACACAAATAACGGAAGGGACAAAAATGTCTAAGGCGAGTTCAGCAGGCGCAGACCAAAAACACACAGCTCATCAAATCAGTCACCCTTCCTCCAAACAGACAAGCCAAACACAGGGTGTGTTCTGACACTCACCTTTACCTCGCACGGCGTGCAGCAACAGATTTACCGCCGTCATCCCCGACCGTGCCCTTGACTGTCTCTACCCTTTCTCCCATGCATTATGAAGATAATTATCACTTTTCCCTCATCTAACAGGGTCCCTACTAACTCTGTCCTGGCACACCCTCTATTACAACTCTGGACCAGATTAATTGTCATACCAACAGGCTCCAGTGATGCCAAACACTTCCTGCTGGACATAAGAGAAGGAGATGACATCATGTTGAGTTATTAATGCTGACACTAGTGGAAGCATGACAGCATAGATTTGTAATGTGGGCTTAGATGGGCAATGTCAAAAGAGTGTGCTAATTATTAAGAGGGGCATTTTAATCCAGAGCTGTATTGCATTGATGCAAGTGTGTGTGTGTGTGTGTGTGTGTGTGTGTGTGTGTGTGTGTGTGTGTGTGTGTGTGTGTGTGTGTGTGTGTGTGTGTGTGCGCGTGTGTGTGTATGTGTGTGTGTGCGTGTGATAGGTAGCAGAGCTGGCAGACTCTAGCTTTGACAGCAGCACATACTATTTGTTTACGAGCTCACACCACATAGTGTATAAGTATCACAAGTACATGAGTCATGCGGTGAGGAGGCTTCCCATGCCGCAGCATGTGGGTGCAGGGCCTGTGATATACTTGACTTCTACCAGCAGGTAAATATATCCAAGGGGCAGAGCACACAACATGTTGTTGCTATACTTTCCTCAACACGTTGTGTATACCTGGAGCAGTAAAAAAGAACATAGATGTGAATAACGGTCAGGGCAGAGTCAGATTTTAGTGACATCTGAGCATCTTCATTGAAAACTTCAACATGACACCATTAAAGGAGGTGTCCATGTTGTTGTAGGAATTTCAGAAGTAAACGAAATGCATACAAATGCGTCAGGATAAATCGGCCCTGGCATTTTTACAAATCGCCGGCCATCAGTTGGCCCTCCCCATTGGGAGAGCGGTGGGGTGGGGGGTGTTGCCGCCCGCGGACTCGTCTCTAGGGCGAATGTGAGATCCAATATGGACTGGGACTGTTAAATTACAAGCAGGGCCAGACCGCTGCGACCGGGAGCCCTGGCATTCCAGATCAGCTCATTCTCCACGGGCGGGCATCAGCGGGACATTAGCTAGATGCTAACGCGGTAAAACAACTCCTACTTCATCGCTCTACTGCATTTTTCTGGCTAAAAATGCCTGGAAAAACTCTGTTAGCTTCTGGTTACCGTGCAGCTAATGTTGTGCAGATCACCAACTGTGGAGTAGTGTCAGCCCAAGCTGGACAAGCAGCCCACTTGGTTAAGCGGCCCACCGGGACAGTACCAGAATGCCAGATAGGCCAGTCCACCCCTGTATGTAGGTGAATAAAGTACCAAACACTGCTTTTTGGCTGTAGCGTTTATTGCAACATGACACCTTCGACAGTAGTTAGCTTTGGAAGAACATGTGGCCTTCTGGTTTATACTTGTACTGTTAAATAATTTCATTTTCATTCATAATAATTGGGGACATTTGGAATATACAGGAAATGTTATTTGTGTTGACTCAAAGAAAACTAAAACAAACAATCCTTAAAAATATCAGGAGGTAGAGCGGGTAGAACAGTAATCAGAAGGTTTTAGGTTCAATTCCAGCTCTTGCAAGAGGATGCTGCTGTTGTGTCCTTGGGCAAGACACTTAAGCCACCTTGCCTGCTGGTGGTGGTCGGAGGGACCGGTGGTGCCTGTGTTCGGCAGGCCTTGCCTTCATCAGTGCGCCCCAGGGTAGCTGTGGCTACATTGTAGCTCATCACTACCAGTGTGTGAATGACTGATTGTGCTGTAAAGCACCTTGGGGGGTTGAAGAACCCTAAGAAGGCGGTATACAAATGCAGGCCAAGGTGGATGTCAGAGTTGAAGTCGCTCTGAAAAGAGCTGTTGTGTCTGTAATCACTTGCAGCGTCGCAGAAAGGTTCTGACTCAAGTTCAAAGGAGTTTGGTTCAAAAGATGCTTCTTTCCCGATATGGCCGAATCGGGGTCAGCTGGAAACTGAATTACTCGGAAAGTCATTCTAGTTTTAATAAACCACAATGTTATGAGTTTTGGGCAAGTTTGGCAAGTCAGAATTTGACACGTTTCTGCATATTTACCAGCATCCTTCAGAAAGCCACGCCTTTCTTCAGATACAAAATACAACTACAGAATAATCAAAGTATAAGCTAAATGTAAAGATATGATCCTTTGCACTTCCTTTTTTTAAGGTGACTAGGTCCTTTCCACGTTTGCTTATTTGAACTTTCTCTTTCATATTTTCTTTGCATTGAGCTCGTGTCCCTGCACAGACATTTATCTTTTACATTTCCTCCTCCAGGCGTTCTGATTTCTTCTTAAACATTTTTATTTCTTTAGATTTTATTAAGATACTTACTCCCCTTTTTGTTCCGTTCTGTGGTAGGTCACTATCTCAGACATTTTAAATGCTGTACAAGCACTTCAAATGTGAACTGCCTCTACTCTGAAAGCTCGTATTACATTTGACCAAGATCTTCTGGTTTGCAAGATTTATGCTCAGTATCATAGTTGGGCATGCTTGGATACAAACACTCACCAATAAAACACAAAAGAAGAGAGGACCAAACGCTAAAATTTATTTTTTTGTTGACTTACTGGAAATAGTTGAGCCAAGCATCAGTTCTCGCTAAACTATGTCCAACATTTAGAGCAGGGCTATTCAATTCCGGGCCAGGAGGGACGGTTTCGAGCATGTTTTAGTTTTAACCCTGCTTCAACACATCTGATTTCAACCAGCAGGTGATTAACAGGCTTCTGCAGAGCCTGATGAGCTGCTGCACAGGCGACTCAGCCACTTAATCTAGCGTGTTGGACCAAAGAAACCACTAAAACATGCTGGATACCGGCCCTTGAGGCCGGAACTTGAATAGCCCTTATTCAGAGGCACATCAAAGTCAATTGACTACAGTATTTCAGTGCAAAAAAGGCCCTCTCAATACAATGTGATACCATCGATTAATATTCTGTCTCTTTCAACACACCACCACCACTCCATTCTGCATTGAAATGCCTCTATATTAGGTAGTTTGATAAGGACAGACAATTAAAGTTGTTGGATATTAGATGTAGAAGTACACCAGATAGTTGTATCCAAAATACATTGGTAGAATGATGGAAATTGAACTCCATCTAGATCAGGGGTGTCAAACTCTAATTCGAACTTGGCCCAAATAAAAAACTGGAATGAGCCAAACTTCATTTTTATAGAAAAAGTGACAGCTAAAGTGCACATCTACAGATATGTATTTGTTGAAGCTTTTCAGTTGGAAATGAACTTATTGTTGGAGTGATATTGCATCTGCAATTATCTAATTACACACGAGCAAGTAAAATGTCAAAGAAAACTGGAGTTCAATCAGCTCTGTCTGAAGGTTGGTTGGTGCGCTTTTCACATCAGCTGTGAACACATTACTGAGTAGTTGGGAGTCTCGATTTCTGAGCTTCAAATTTGGCTAATCGCTGAGCCAACTTGGCGCTGAGTAAGAGAAGTATTTTCAGTTTGTCCCACATTGAGAAGTAGTACACACGTAGATAACGCTAATGACTGTAAACGGAAAAGGAGGGGGAGTTTTCACTGATGCGCTAATGCCGCAAAACACTATGGGACTATGGGAATTGTACTCTTTATGGGATATGAACCAGCAGCCCATTTCAAATGCATATGATCTGTGGGCCAAACATAGACCAGATTTGACCCGAGGGCCAGAGTTTGGCACGTGTAATCTAGATCTTTGTTTTCCAGATTAACCATTTGACTCATTCTGTAAATCAATAATAGTCTGTTTTTGTAGTTGAAAATTGAGCGTAACATTCTCACCTACTAACCTGCACACAATCGTGCTTTTGTTTTTTGTTGGTATAAAATAACCAATTATAGCCGAATAAATAAGGCAAGTTAACATTTAAATAAACAAAAGCCAGGTAGCAACACTTTGAGTGGTAGTTTTCTGTTTCTGTAAGTTATTTTTATTGGTGAAACTTTAATCTCATACTGCAACCAGCCACTAGAGGGAGTTTATTCTGCCTTCAACTGACACATTATTTTTTTAGCATAATAATGTAGCGTTGTGGTTTTATGCTCTTTTATGAAAGAGGAACCATGCTACGTATTAATTCGGAATATTAATTTTAATAAATCAATAACCAAATTTTATATTGTTCAGAAGACTCAAAGGTTGTTTTCATCGATAAACTGACGATAATATCTGAGTGTCTGTGTTTCAGTTCAATGAGGAAACCAGTTTCACAATTAAAAGTTTTAATTCTTCAAATTAAACTAATGATTTTGAATTTGACAAACAGGAAATACAATCAACATTGGTAACTTTGTGGGACAATCTTTTTAACAGTTGATATGCTGTTCTGGCTCAAATAGACCTTCTGGTGAATTTATGAAGATTGAGAATGTTGTGGGAGTGATCTGAGGTGAGATGGATTCGTGTGTGCATCTGATTTTGCTTCAGGAAGAAACAGGTGTCTGAGTGAAAAGTGATGGTTTGAATAAACTTAGGTTTTTAGTTGGAAAAGATGCATCAAAACGCTAAACACCGTGTTCTGTCTCACCGCATCCTTGTGGACCCTCTTTCGGATCCGGGCCGTGGAGGATGTTGGTTCATCCAGATGACACCGGCGGCTGACAGGAGACGAGGTGTCGAACGGACCCGGTCCAGAGTTGCCCTCGGTACACGTTGATGGTAAAGCGTTTTGTCGACGCGCTTTCTTAAGTTAATTCACTCAGAAATCAAAAGACTCGGTAATGAGTCTGCGTTAGAAGTCGCGATTCAGCTATTCTGCCTGGCGTGGCAGAAACAGCGTGAGAGAAGGGGGGGGAATTGAGCCCATGGGCTCCGTTCCCCGTTAGCGGTTGTTCACAAGTCCTTCCTCTCTCGTTGCCCAACACGAACTGAATCATAAGACTGAAAACTTACCAAAAACCTTTCTCTTCTCAAAGCAAAACCTGTGCATCATCAAATGTGTCTGGAGTTTACTGTGGGAAGGTGTGTGTGGGTGTGTGTGAATGTTTGTGTGCTTGAGTGTGAAGGTCAGTACCAAACATTCTCAACACTATCTAATTATGGATTCATTAAGCCATTATAATTACCCCAAAGCATAAGAACCATTCATTTGATTAAACACATTTATAATGAGCAAAATTATAATGGTTATTTTAACATTAAAATCAAGAAAAAGAAGTTTAAACTTTATGTTTTGACTTGGTCTGGGTACAACTCATGTAAACACATCTTCTGGTAGACTGCAGGTGGCTGATGTTATGGTTTCCTCCCAGACTCGCTGGCGTTCAGGACTTAATCTGTGGGTGAAAGTTCTCAATGACCCAGCTGTGACCTAGCTGCGTCCAGCACCACCTTTGTGATAGAAAACCCATATTTCCTCACGTTACAGTCCCCCCTTTTTGTGACGACATGGTGGTCAAGCAGAGGCCACCTGACGTCACAACCACAATAACATGATGTACTCGTGAAGGTAGACATCCCAGATGAAGGCAGGAACGATGAAGCGTCACCACAGGTCACGTGTAGAAGGGAGTCTATCCTGATCAGATCATTAAGGCCAAAACTGTTGCAATCATTGTAAAGTAATCCACTTAGGAAATCTTGAAAGCAGAGCTATTTCAATAGCAGTTAATTTTCATCAGCAATAATGCAAAGGTATTCAAAGGATAAGCAGCTCGTATGCCACACGGAGCTGGGCAGGTGATGTGTTCCTCAGGCGTAGTCCAGGCGAAGTCCAGTGACGACCTCGACACCGCTCGAACCACGACCGAAGCCCCATGCGACAGGAAACCAGTTGAAGGATGGTGAAGACGACCCCTCTGATGGGATGTAGTCCATACGAGCTCGGAGAAGGAGACAAAGTGAGACAGCCCACACGATAGATAGCATTTGATGCAAAACAAAGAAATCAATCAAAACCTATCTATGGGTGCCTCTGGGAAAATGTGGATGCCTTCTGTGAATTATCTAAAGAAGAAATGTTCGGCACCCTGCTCTACATGTCATGTAAAAACGTGATGCAGAGAAAACACAAATAAAAGAAAGCAAATCCTAACTGATATGTGAAACTCAGCAGGCTGCACTAATTAAAGGCATATATAAAAGAAATAATCATGAAAATGAAGGGCAAATTGGCTTGTGGCCCTTTAAGGGAAATAGTAACAAAATAAAATTAAATTTGTAATCAAATATAATCATGCTACACAAAGCACTAATAAAAAGATAGAGATGTAAATCAGTTCTAAAAATGTAAATCAGTAGGTTAGTAATCCCTAAAGATGTGAGTTAGTAACAGGACCCTGGCTGGAGGCAGGTAACCTGAAAAAAAAAAACCAAAGGATATCACATTTGTTAAAAATTCATCCCACAAACGAGAGAATTTGTAACGGTCCACCAGTCAGTGGAAAAGAATCCGGTCAGAATAGAGTCGGTCAGAATAGAGTTGTGCAGTAAGCGTTTTGAATCTGGTATTGCGGACCCACAGAGACACGAGTTTGGACGTATCTGTCGGAGCAGGCTCATAAGCGATTTGGTTATCAAACTGTTTGTATCTTGTGTTACGAACCCACAGGGAAACTTGTTTGAATTTACCTGAGGGTTCCGTCCGGAACTGGAGCGAAGCTGATGGTATAACTGTTAGATCAGAACCTGATTTTACCTGCTCAAAGTTGGGTTGCAGCTTAACGGAGGCAACTTTGTTGTGATCAGAAATAGTAGTGAACTGGAAATGCGAAACTGATGCTCGCAAAGCAGGAGGAGGCTCCCCACCCCCCTTGTTTTTCTCAAACTTATGCCGTGTCTGTGAGACAGGAGAAGCACAACAAAGAACAGTTCTTAAGCTCTTAAAAGCCCTATTACCAAGAAGATGCACATTGTCACCTGAATCGTGCTGAAAGAGTAGGTGTTCAGATGTCCAAAGACCTGGAGGTGTTGGACTTGGAGGTTCTGAAAAGGAGTGATCCAAGGATGGTTGTGTCACGGGTGTCAAAGCAAACCTAGCCATGTTTAGAATCAGATACAGACATGATGCTAGCTTTAGGAACATGGTCTGTCCTGAAAACTGAAGCCAAGAATACTTTATTCCCAAGAATTATGGAGGTTCCCACACAGAATCAGAAAAACCCGGTTTAACCAGAGTAGTTACAGACTGACTAGAATTCCGCCCCGTAGAAGGTGCAGCACCTAACTCCGGGTCGGAGGTCAATGTCGTCAGCTGAATTGGTGGAAGGTCAGTGTCGATTCCTGCAATGACCCGCCCGCTCGGAGGAGGGTTTCCCCCGAACAGCCTGAAGTCCGCCACGGAAAAGTCAGTGCCACTCGGCACCCCCCTTTTGTCAGGAGGGGCCCCGAGCAGAGCACCACTGCACGCACCTATACCTCCCGGGCCGGGTGGCACCCCCGGGCCCGTGAGAGAGATGATCGCAGCAACCACCGAGCTTCCTTCAATATCGCCACTGACCACTTGACTACTGGAACCTGCAGGGTTTTCTGCGTCGTCGTGGTCACCTGTAAGAGAAATCACAGGAAAGAGAGCACAGAGGCCCGAGACTAAGTCACACCCCTGTGAAAGGAGAAAGGAATTGGCCACCGTATTAGCAGAGGTCACAAACTGAAAAGTGACAAGGTCATTCACATAAAGGTCAAGATGTCCGGGCACAAACCCCTTAAATGGCATGGTAGCTCCGTCCGGAGACCACAAGTGTTTCACGGCGGCTGACGTTCCCATCACGCCCCGATAAAGAAGCTGGTTTGTGCATGAGGCGGACTGACGAGTAAAACAGACCTCTGACTGAAGCGGTGGATCACAGCCTGAAGATTTCACACCCATGCTGGAGAGATGTTCAGCCTTTAACATGGATGACAGAGGAGAAGCATTAGGAACCAAAGGGTTAAGCACAACCTGTTTGTCAGAGAGGTTAACCATAGGCTCAAGAGATTTATTCAGCTTAAAAGTAGCAGAGAAAGTGTTGTTTATTTCAAACCTTGATATTGATGGTGGGTTTATGACCCCCTGGAAGAAATAAAAGTAAAGAAAAAGCGTTATGACTGTAAACAGCATGTTGCTTGAATTCACGTCAGGAATTGCAGACCAGAACCACCTCTGACCCAGTGCAGCTGGCACCGAACCGCAGCCACCAGTCCTCACTGTTCCCGACCGGCGGCACCCGCCTAAAATGGGCCCGTTCGGGCGGGCGGAGGGACCAGCGATGCTCGGCCGGTGAACAGTCTCCTGCGTCTTGGCATGTTCTGGAAGCAGAACGTCAGAGAACCTTACATCAGGTGTAACAGTACAAGAAAGATTTTGTCGTGTCTCGTCCATCTCCCATTAAGTTCAGAGCAACTCGCGTTTTTACCTTTTGAGCCGACGTACAACTCCGGGCAAATTCCTCAATTTGTCTCACACAAACAAGGACTGTCCGTAGCTTACTTAACTTTATGACACAGGGTAAAACAAGGAATTGTTGATAGAGAAATGAATACACACAACTTCACAAGATGGAAGAAAAAGGCATGGATCCGAGCAACGGAGGCTGTGAAAGCCGACCCGTTCACCGGTCCAAAATAAAAAAAAAATAATAATAAACCCCACGCTGCCGTGTTGGTATCAGACGGACAAACGTAGCAAAATGTAGATTCTACACACCGTAGTGAATTACAAGAATCACCGCCAATGCGGGTTTTGTGAGGACACAGACTGACTGTGTCAGAAATGGTATGACTATTTAACGGGACGCGTGCCCTATTTGTCTAACTGTGGCTTGCTAGCTTAGCTCTCCGGCCAGGCCTAGCGTTCTTTGTCTGTAGCGGCCAGACTTAAATCTTCCCGATTAACAAGTAGGCATCTCGCTCCACTTTTAATACGGACTCTAAAAAGCATACGCAATCTGAATGCAGTAACGCGTGACGGCCATGCTTCGCTTTACGACGTTTACCTAGCAATCAAGCTACGGTAGGTGTCACCGAGCATTCCGTTTAGATTCGGCGTCTATCAGTCGCCCATGCAATGGAAATATTTTCCACAATAGCTCGCCCACAGTGTCAACACACTGAGACGAAAGGTGTCCGAGAATTTAGTCTCGGTTCGGAGGTTCGGAGAATTTTGTGATAATGTTAGGAACTGAGGATAAGCTGCTCACGGTAGCTCACCCAGCAATGGTCAGAGCGGAAACGCAGCTTTCCGACCTGAGGTTAGAGTAGAGACGCGGCGGCGCGTCAAAATGGACAGAATTTAGTCAAAAGCACAACTCACACGTTCGCTCCGAAGGCGAAGATGGGATAAATCAAAGTTAGGTCTGTAATCTGCGGACAATTTGAGATCGGAGATCTTCTCCGTCAAGTTATCACCCGGACGTCTCCCGGAAGAGTGACTTCAGCGGAACAATTTCCGGTTTTTCAAAATAAGACATCAAAGTGAAACACAGAGAAAAGCGTTGTTTGTAGCTTTTAGATGTTAGGAATCAGACATATCGCAGATATAGAAGACTGGATACGCTCGCCATTAATGTAGCGTTGTGGTTTTATGCTCTTTTATGAAAGAGGAACCATGCTACGTATTAATTCGGAATATTAATTTTAATAAATCAATAACCAAATTTTATATTGTTCAGAAGACTCAAAGGTTGTTTTCATCGATAAACTGACAATATTATCTGAGTGTCTGTGTTTCAGTTCAATGAGGAAACCAGTTTCACAATTAAAAGTTTTAATTCTTCAAATTAAACTAATGATTTTGAATTTGACAAACAGGAAATACAATCAACATTGGTAACTTTGTGGGACAATCTTTTTAACAGTTGATATGCTGTTCTGGCTCAAATAGACCTTCTGGTGAATTTATGAAGATTGAGAATGTTGTGGGAGTGATCTGAGGTGAGATGGATTCGTGTGTGCATCTGATTTTGCTTCAGGAAGAAACAGGTGTCTGAGTGAAAAGTGATGGTTTGAATAAACTTAGGTTTTTAGTTGGAAAAGATGCATCAAAACGCTAAACACCGTGTTCTGTCTCACCGCATTCTTGTGGACCCTCTTTCGGATCCGGGCCGTGGAGGATGTTGGTTCATCCAGATGACACCGGCGGCTGACAGGAGACGAGGTGTCGAACGGACCCGGTCCAGAGTTGCCCTCAGTACACGTTGATGGTAAAGCGTTTTGTCGACGCGCTTTCTTAAGTTAATTCACTCAGAAATCAAAAGACTCGGTAATGAGTCTGCGTTAGAAGTTGCGATTCAGCTATTCTGCCTGGTGTGGCAGAAACAGCGTGAGAGAAGGGGGGGGGATTGAGCCCATGGGCTCCGTTCCCCGTTAGCGGTTGTTCACAAGTCCTTCCTCTCTCGTTGCCCAACACGAACTGAATCATAAGACTGAAAACTTACCAAAAACCTTTCTCTTCTCAAAGCAAAACCTGTGCGTCATCAAATGTGTCTGGAGTTTACTGTGGGAAGGTGTGTGTGGGTGTGTGTGAATGTTTGTGTGCTTGAGTGTGAAGGTCAGTACCAAACATTCTCAACACTATCTAATTATGGATTCATTAAGCCATTATAATTACCCCAAAGCATAAGAACCATTCATTTGATTAAACACATTTATATTGAGCAAAATGATAATGGTTATTTTAACATTAAAATCAAGAAAAAGAAGTTTAAACTTTATGTTTTGACTTGGTCTGGGTACAACTCATGTAAACACATCTTCTGGTAGACTGCAGGTGGCTGATGTTATGGTTTCTTCCCAGACTCGCTGGCGTTCAGGACTTAATCTGTGGGTGAAAGTTCTCAATGACCCAGCTTTGACCTAGCTGCGTCCAGCACCACCTTTGTGATAGAAAACCCATATTTCCTCACGTTACAATAATAATAGATATCCATGGATAAACTGATCTTAAATAAATTATATTCACCTTAGGTAGAGTCCAGGCTTTAGTCTGTAACATTTATTTCAAAACTGTTTTAAAAAATGGGCCGAGGCAGAAGCATCTCATTGCTATAAGTCAAGCATAATGAAATGCATGTGTCAAGCCTCCAGTCAGCTCCATGAATCACAAATAAAGTATTAATGCAAGAGTCATTAACTTACTAATTAGAGCTTTTGCTGGCATTGGAGTGTCCTGTGCAACAACTCCTCCCTCCGTCAACTTAGCTTAGCTTCAAAGATCTTCTTGTCTCCCCTTCATGGCCTTGATGTTCTTTTGCCGCATTTATGATCCAACATTTATTCGCTTGATTCTCAAACTTCTTTGGAACCATCTGATCTTTATGAACCACATCAAATGTTGTTTATTTGAATGAGCAAATGCAAATGCAAATCAGAGTTCTTCCGGTCAACCGCGAGACAAGTGTCAGATGCTGCCAAGAGTCTTCAAAATAATATCACGGCGCAGTGCCAGCAAAGAGCTGCCACAACAGTTTGACATTTTCTGGAAGGGATGCAGTTTTTGCTGCCTCATAGACTCGTGTTTGACAGGATGTAAACCAGCCAACCGAATCGAGCCACATGGGCTCCATCTGAAAGGTCAGGAACTTCTCAAAGCTGCCGCCCAATCAGAGCTGAGATACAGCTGTCATGATTGGAAGAAATGGAGGAGTGGAGTGGAATAGCTCCGGGGCAACACTTCCTCTAGTGTCGCAGTTACATGAGCGAGTCTGTGAGACTGTTTAAGGCAAATCTGACCCCTGGATAACACCGGGCTAACCTTTAGGGATTGTACATCAAGAAAGCTGTTTCTGTGACAGACTGGAGCTAAAAAGTTAACTTTACACTCACTATAGATACATTTAAGCGGTGTAGACCAGTCGCTGAACATTGATAATGACCTAACATCACAATTTACTGAGTTTTATCTGATCATACTATTTGTGAATTTGTGAATAAACATGTTGTCTCCACCTCCGCTCTTTCAGTCATTACTGAGGGCGTGCAGCCATCACAGAAAAACACAATTAGGGGTTACTTCTCATTAGGCTGCATCATAGAGGAGACATGAAGACACACACATATTGGTTATTAAAGCTGCCCAGACGAAAGGAGAGCTGTCACTAAAATCCATATTCATAATTGCAAGATCTGATTCTTTTCTATTAATTAATTAAGTGTAGCTTTTCAGAGTTTGACACACGTTTAGCTAAAAATCTCCATTTAGCAGCGCTCTTTTTCTTAAAACAAAAGTTAGTGGATCTGAATGTATGAACAATATTTATCTTTGCTGTGGTTGAAAGATATTTAAACTGTCTTCAGCTTGGAGAAAAAGATTATTTTTGGCCAGATTGCTAAGCTAACCGCTAGTCACAATGGAGGGGACTTAAATGGGATCTGTGACAATTCCAAACAACTATATCTCAAAAATGTATATCTAGTTTATGAGAATACAAGATTTTTTATGCTGCCATCAGTTTCCCAGGAAATGTCTTCCCCCCCCCCCCCCCCCCCAATCTGTCCAAATTCACTTGCTTATCCAAAACAGGGTCGCAACTCCAGCAGAGTGGCTCAAACCCCCTTTCCACAGAAAACTCCACCAGCTCCACATGCAGGATCTCTAGATGTCCCCTCACCAATGGGAAGATATAATGATCCCTCCAACATGTCCAATCATGTTACTTCCAGCTGAGTCGACTAACAAGTTTAAAACCCATCCTGACGCGGAGGCATTTGGAATCTGTCAAACAGTTTTATAACTTCTTGCTTATACTAAGCAAACACAATCATCATTGCCTCCCCAGTTTTGACTTTGTACCAGCTGCAGGTCGCTCAAAACGCTGTAGCTAGGTTCTCGACAAGCACGAACAGACAAAATCACATTACTCCGGTCTTGGAGCCCCTCCACTGGCTTCCTGTTACCTTTCAGGTAAGGTTTAAGGTATTGATCTTTGTGTTCAAAGCTCTGAATGGCCTGGTACCATTGTACTTGTCTGACCTGCTCACTCCTTATATCCCTGTGCATGTGCTGTGGTTTGCTGATATCCGGCTACTCTACACACCTATGAATAATAAATTGCAGGGAGAGTTGGATTTTTTGTGTGCTGGTCCCAAGCTTTGGAATTCACTCCCCCTCTCAGACAGGAATTGTTTCTTGCTAGCTTCAAATCTCGTCTAAAGACCTACTTTTAGGGCTTGGCATTTGGCAAGTGCCACATTTGCTCTGCTCAGTGGTTTTAATATTGATTTGTTTAATCTGTTTAGTAATGTTTTGTTTTATTTGCCTTTATGAATGTTGTTTTGTACGATACTTTGCTCAGCTCTCATGTTGTTTTTAAATGTGCTTTAGAAATAAGTGATAAATGACCCACAAATAAAGTGGTATGGTATGGTATGGTATGGTATGGTATGGTATGGTGTGGTGTGGTGTGGTATGGAATGGTATGGTATGGTATGGTTCGATCCACGGACTTCCCACCACTAGGAAATACCTGGAACATGTTCTCTGAGTGGCTTCCAGGGGTTGTTTCCACAAATGCCCATACAACCTCAGGTGACTGCTCTCTACATGTCCTTTCCAACAGAAATATATTTATAACTCAGCTTAAACTGCCCAGGGCTGCTAAAGATGTTGTTTAACTCGCTGTCTATATTTGTGTTTCCAAACAAGCATAGAAATATTTGGGAAATTCTTGTTCTTCCAGTATTGCTAAAATGTTCAAGACTCACAAACAGTGAAACTAAGGACTGGTACTGGTCTTTGGATCATTTGATATGAGACAACACAAAGACCAAAAACTATGTTAAAAAGCAAACTATGTTTAGGAGCATTGATGTAAAACCATGGTCCTGGAGGGCCACCATCACACATGTTTTAGTTTAGATTAGTACCTGCTCCAACACACCTGGTCACCTGTTCAGAAGGTCATCAAATTCTGCAGAAGCCTGTTAATCACCTACTGATTAATATCAGGTGTGTTGAGGCAGAGAAATGTAGAGAAACTAAATTATGCTGGATGGTGGTCCCACAGGACCAAGATCGAACATCATTAGTCTAGAGTAGTGACCCCCAACTCCCTTCCGCAAGGGCCAGTATCCAGCATGTTTTCCTGTTCTCCTTGCTTCAACACACCTGGTTTTAATCAGTAGATTATTATCAGGCTTCTGGAGAGCTTGATGAGAACCGGCCCTAGGGAAAGAGAGTTGGAGATCACTGGTATAGGGTATTTTATTTAGACAATCTCTATGATTACATAATGTGTACATCATTTTTTTATCCTATGTAGGAGGCACATTGGGGAAAGTTTTTCTTTGAGAAATAAATGTGAATAAGAGAAAATGTTTAGAAATTAAACCCACAACCTCCCATTTTATGTGGCCTAGGGATAAGGTCTCTGCTTTCTGCAGATGATATGGTCCTGTTGGCTTCATCAAAACGTAATGTTGATGGCTTTCACTAGAGTGGTTCACAGCCGAGTGTGAAGCAGCTGGGATGAGAATCAGCTTCTCTAAATCTGAGATCATGGTCTTCAGTCGGAAAAGGGTTGAATACTTTCTCTAGGTCAGGGAAGAGGTCTTGCTACAAGTGGTGGAGTTTAAGTATCTCGGGGTCTTGTTCACGAGTCAGGGAAAGATGAAGCATGAGATCGACAGGCAAATTGGTGCAGCATCTGCAGTGATGCGGGCGTTGTACCGGTCTGTCGTGGTGAAGAGAGAGCTGAGCCAGAAGGCGAAGCTCTCAATTTACCGGTCAATCTACGTTCCTACCCTCACCTATGGTCACTAGCTTTGGGTAGTGACCGAAAGAACGAGATCGTGGATACAAGCAGCTGAAATTAGATTTCTCTGCAGGGTGTCTGAAACGAGTATCTGGTATGGATAAAGCATTTTTGACGAGTACGAGCATGAAACGAGTAAATATCGTAAATATCTGTAATCGTGCTGAAGGAAAATCCTCATTGGGTAACTGACTGTCTTCACGCTCTGTAATTGGCCAGTCAAATGGAGTGCCCGCCCCTCCCTACACACAAAACTCTGCAGCCGGGAGCTCACAGCTCAGTCCGCGTCCGGTCCATCCACGCACACACACACAGGCAGTAACGAACCTCTCTGTGCTTGCTTCACTGTTCACGTTTCTTCAGTACTCCCTATGTTTTCTTCAGTTTGATTATTTTTAAAGTTACTTTAAAGTTATTTAAAGTTACTTTTTTCGTAACGTACGTGGTGCATTTGACAAGACAGAGCTGAAAACGGCTTGAGCTGCGCCAGTCACTGCCTCCGCTCCGGTTGGTTTTTTTTCCCTCTCTCTCTCCTCTTCCTCAGGATCCACTCCCTCTTTCCTATTCTCTCTCTCTCTCTCTCTTTACATTTTTAATCACAATTGTCTATTTTTTGCTCATTTTGAATATATTTTAATCATTTTTCTAAATTCTTTTGTCTATTTTACAGGTTTTGTTTTTGTGAAGCGCCTCGTGATTTTTATCTTGAGAGGTGCTATAGAAAAGATCTTCTCTTCTCTCTCTCTCTCTCTCTCTCTCTCTCTCTCTCTCTCTCTCTCTCTCTCTCTCTCTCTCTCTCTCTCTCTCTCTCTCTCTCTCTCTCTCTCTCTCTCTTAATTCATGCACTTAAATATTAATGTTCTGATTTTATTGAAAAACTTGTTCTGTAATAGTTCCTTTACTATTGTGATCAAAAACATTTAATCTCAACTCTGAGGCTGCTCTGTAAATAGTTTTCAAATAAACAATACACATAGCAACTTCTGATCAGACTTAAAATAACATTTTGATATAAACCTCACCCACTTCCGGTTAAACTACACCCACTTCCGGGTTAGGCCACACCCACTCAGAGTACAGATACAGATAATTTAGATGGTTGAACAGATACAGATAGATACAGATAGTGGTGTACTTGCTCATCCCTAGTGTCTGGGCTCTCCCTTAGAGACAGGGTGAGAAGCCCGGTCATCTGGGAAGGGCTCGGAGTAGACCCACTGCTCCTTCACACTGAGAGGAGCCAGTTGCGGTGGCTTGGGCATCTGATTAGGATGCCTCCTGGATGCCTCCCTGGTGAGGATTTCAGGGCACGTCCAACAAGGACGAGCTCAAGGGCAGACCCAGGACACACGAGAGGGGTCTATGTGTCTCGGCTGGCCAGGGAACGCCTTAGGATTCCCCTGAAGGAGCTGGCTGGGGAGAGAGAAGCCTAAAACGTTTGTAAAGCTGCATTCAAATTGAATGTTAAAATGATCGAGATTAAAGTTGTGGAAGTAGTGATTCTTTTATTTTAACTTTGGCCCCAGACTAGCCACCACCTTGTTAGTATGGCTTGAGCCAATCTGTTTCTCTTTTAAAAATCCAAGTCTTAATATTTACAAGCTCAGTCAGTGAGAACTTGCATGCTTTATACAATATTTACTTTCATTGCTCACACTCTGCCAAGACAACTCCAAGCTACTTGGCCATGCACAACTGCCCTCCTAAAATAAGCTATCTGGTGTCTGGATAGCAAAGACGTCATCAAGGATTTGACCATCATTTGGATGTTTGATTGTATTGAAATCTAAGACCAATTTAAAGCTTTGGTATCTTCATCAAGTTGTCGATGAAGAGCATTCCAAATGGACTACCATTATCCCTCTAATTTGCCAGTACTTGTTTATATGATCATTGCTGCTCATTATTATACATCATTAGACTAATTAAAAGATTTATTTTTCAACCAACTCTAGTTGTTTTTTTTTTTTTGAGGCTGATGTCCCTCTCTGTCCTTTGATAAAACGGCAGCACACAAGTTCGTCAGAACACTTTTACCTATGCGTGATTATTTTTTCCCTCCCTCCCGTATCTCCTGATATTCCACAACCCAATTAGGCTTGAGCAGAGCAGTGTGAGCCCTGAGCACCACGATGGCTCTGAATGCCCAAGGTGTGTTATTATCTTGTATTAGGGCACCACCTGCCTTGCCGTAATGATTAGATAATTGGCTCAGTGCGTGTCTTGAAATAATAAAGAAAGGAGACATTTTACTCTGATTAAGAAAAGAAAGTAGAATAATAAAGAGAGCAAGGCCACCAGGATCTTTGTGAAACACTTCCTGGGTTATAAAGATGAAAAAACACAATTTTCTTTTTGGTATAGTGACTTTAGTATGATCAAAGCAGAAAAAAATGGAGTTTTAAATAACTATTGGGCATAGAAGCTATTCTAGATAATAAAAGGGGAGTAGAGAATGAAAACTGAAGTTGGCACTAAAATCCTAAAAATCTAATATTTATTAAGATGACTTGATTATTTTGTCAAAAATATTTAATAACATTTTAAAATCCTTGACCATATTAACAAGAAATATAAAAAGTGAAAAAGCCTGTGTTCAGATTACAGTTTGACAATGAGATGTGTGGACATAGCTAAACTTTAATAATCGCTGTGATTAATATAAATCGCTTTTTCTCAGTCATAACCTCGGATAGCTGAAATTATTTTCAAAAACAACATGAATGCTAACCTCCGCACCGACTGGCCACTTTATTGGGCACACCAGTCCAACTGCTTTTTAATGCAAATTAATAATGGCAGTTCAATGTATTTAGGCGTGTTGACATGGTCAAGATGATCCACTGCAGTTCAAACCAAGCTTCAGAAACGGGGAGAAAGGTGATTTAAGTGACTTTGAACGTGGCATGGTTGTTGATGCCAGACAAGCTAATCTTTGAGCCTCTATAAAGTATATCAAATTTTGTTGGAGCTTAAAATGTCCCAGGAGCCCTGAGAAATGGAGAACTAGTACACGCATAATAAATGGGTACACGGGCTGCATGGTGGTGCAGTGGTTAGCACTGTTGCCTCGTCCCACCAAGGTTGCAGGTTCGAAACTCGGCTGCGGCCTTTCTGCGTGGAGTTGTGTTCTCCCCATGCATGCGTGGGTTTCCTCCAGGTCAGTGGCGGAGCTTGATATGTGCAACATGTGCGGCCGAACAGGGCGGCAGTCTGGAGGGGGCTGCATTTAATTTCTTTTTTTTTTTGTTTTTTTTTTTTTATTTAATTTTTTTTTCTTCCATCAACCGATACATCAACAAAACATATAAATCACATGTTCTTCATAATAATAATAGTGATGATAATAATATTTCTGTAGTAAAAGCACAACAAAGTCATTGTTTGCGTTTATATTGGGATTTTATTGCGCCCCCTTGTGTCCGCCGCGCTGGGGTAGTTGCTGTAGTGGGGGCGGAGGGATCTCGGAGAGTGATGATGGAGGGATACAGGTACCGTTTCACATATCACCACTCACAAACATAATGGAGAAGAAGCGATCGAAGCCATCTGGTGCCCAATTTTGGAAAAAAAGAAAAGAAGAGGAGGAGAAACGAGGAAAAGATGCAGGTATGCATCTCTTTATTATTTAGTTGGTATTTTTCCCGCCTGTCCCCCAACTTATTGATTAACTAACCTCTCTAATCTGTATGTTTTGCATGGTGCTATGATGATCCCTTCAAATGTCTTTTGCTAGCTTCTTACGTTGCATGTATTTAGAACTACTTCCAACCGCTAGCTTTTTCTTTGTCAAATGAGCTTTTATGAAAAGCTAAGAGTGGGAAAACCCATAGGCTGATAACCAAACGCTATCAAATTAAAATGAGTCTTTGAGAATTTTGCTGAAATACATTGACGGCGGGCGGCAGGTCTCGCGCCGGCGCCATTCGCCTTTCTATTTGGACTCGGGAAATGGGCTACGTATTTACCCCACGAAAAACGGAGCGGCAGCGGGCCGCTGGAGGTGCCCTGCTAGTAAGATCCCGTTTAAACTGTAAACTGCCATAAAATAAAAACTATAATAGCTAGAGCTGTCTTTTTTTTAGCTGAAAGTTGAGACTGTCTCGCCTTTCAGCACTGTACAAGTCGATGATGTCATCGTGTTGCGTTAAGTGTGCTGCACAGCACACCGCGCCTATGTAAACTCACAGTGACCTTGAAGCAGCGTGGGAGAGTTGAAGAATTTAACCAGTTAAAATGGATTCATGGATATTTAATCAATAGTTGTGGCTCCTCTGGTCATTTAGTTCTTTGTGTGCCGGAGACATTTGCTGAATAAGGAAATAAAAACTTAAAATGACAAAAAAATTAGGGAAAAACACTTGTTTTGTATTTTATCAATTATTAATGATTAATAGATTGTTGGTGTTTTAACTTTTGGTGAAGGAAAACACACAATTTCCAGGCAGCCCCAGTCTGGAGAAGTGATGGTGACATCAGCCGTCAAAAATAAATAATACTCTGAGGTTTTTATGAATAATTTGTACTTTTACTTGAGTATTTCTCTAACACCAGTACTTTTACTTGTAAATGAGTAATATTTTAGCAATGTAACAGTACTTGTACTTGAGTACAGATTTTCTGAATTCTTTCCACCACTGCTGAAAACTGTAAATGCTCATTGTAACGTTAATTAAAATGCTAAAGCAACAGACGTGACATGAAGATTGTATTGTTTGTTTTATGCAACATCAGGAGCCCTACACAGATATTTTGGGATGACATCAGCTGCCACTGAGGAACAGCCATCTACCTCCACTGCTCATACCAGTAGGCCAGTATTTGAACTTGAGGAGGGACAGTCTGCTGGCACCACATCTCCCCAGGAAGATACTTTAGGTGGGCTTTGCACACGTGTGTGTGTCCAGCAAACATTTAGCTATAGACATTTAAATAGTATTTTCACAGAATATGGGAATTGTTCCATATAGCAATGTGGTGAGTTATGCTTCCATTTTCTGTCAATAGAGAGACCTACCAGTATATGTGAACTTGATGAGGGACAGCCAGCTGCCACGTCTCCCCAACAAGATATGTCAGGTAAGTTTTGCACAAGTGTATGTGTGTGTGTGTGTGTCCTGCAAACATTAGAGGAATTTGAATGTCACATATTGTATTTTAATAGAACATGTGAAATGGTCCACAAAGCAATGTGTTGAGTTACGCTTCTGTTTTCTGTCAATAGAGAAGCCTGAACGATCAACCAATGAGTCCCATTGAAGTTGATGATGAGCCTCTTTCTTCAGACCCAGCCAAGTGGCCATCACCAATTACCGACAGCATACGCACAGAGCTATTTCGAAGAGGACCTACCAAGGTGCCAACTACTTTCATATTTCCCAGGAATGAAGGCGATGGCAGGTGTTGTCATCATCACTATTTCAGTAGAACTTTGACAAGTGGTGAGAAGGTGGCCAGGAGCTGGATGTTGTATTCAGTTAGCAAACGTTGTTATATATAATACACTCCACGCCATTTGAAACAAAGTTGTAGGTGTAATTTTTTTTCTTGTTTGTGTGTGTGTGTGTGTGTGTGTGTGGGGGGGGGGGGGGGGGCGTCATGGGGGATCTCGCACAGGGCGCCATTTAGGCCAGCTCCGCCTCTGCTCCAGGTACTCCAGTTTCTCCCACAGAACACAACATGCCCTATAGGTTATAAATTGTAAGTCGCTTTGGATGAAAGCGTCTGCTAAATAAATAAACATAAAAACATAATAGGGCTCATTATAAAAAGACCTGTTTTTCCCACCCACTTCACCAGTGTGTTTATGTGCGTTTGTATGTGTTAGTGTATGTGTGTGAGTGTTGGGGTAGTTTGAAGAGAGATAGAAACTAAACTAAAGTCAGGGTTTCTTAGTAAATCCCACTCAAGCCTTACATAACATTGATTAATGGATCTTTTAACAAAAAGGCTTTAAAAAAATCGTATTTGCACTGCAAGTAAATTATTAAATGTTTGCATCCCAGCATGTTCTGTGTTCAATTTTGCATACATTTTGTGATTTTGTAAAGTGTTCATTTGTTCCATAAAATTCTGAAAAGATAAAAATGTCCCCACTGAAGCAGTGAGTCAAGAATGAGTGTGTGACAAAGACAGGCTGCTTGTAGAAGGGCTGTAAGAAGGGTTGCTAACATTGAAGAAAAGTACCGGGCCGGACCACAAGCTGTGGATCTTTCTGACATTCACTTATAATTTGGATTTTACCAGTATATCCTGGAACCTGAGTGGTGAGTGCTTGTTTTTCTCTTTTTCAACTTGGCTGTTGCTAGCTGAAGCTAACAGCTAGGTAGTACTAACAGAGGCCTGGCTTACCGAGGCTTTGCCGTAGCGTTGCTGCGACCAGCTGACGCTGAAGTGGGTTGGAACATGTAACTGTAGCAGGAGTGGTTACCTTGTGACATGACTAGGAAAGCTCGCTCAGAAAACGAGTTTTTCTCTCGCATTTTTTAACTTTCTAATTAACATAATAAGTAGGTCACACACAGCTTTGACTTTTTGACATGCTAGACAACCCAAGCAGGTTTTATATAACAAAAAATGTTTGATTACATTCTTGGACTCCTTTAAATGATGCCCAGTTGAAAAATTATCGATGCCTTCATTACCTATACCCATAATAATCAGGTCTAAAATACATGGCAGCGGGCCAAAGTCTCTGGGCGATCCCATAATTGACACAATGTTTTCTTATACGGAAGTCTGTGAAAACAAAACACATTTAATGATGTATAACAAATGGTTACAGAGCTTTCGACATTCATAAATGTTGTTGTTTTACACATTTACCTCTTCATTTACCTCTTCTTGCCGGTGATGAAAGGGAGGTTGAATGAGCTGATGAAGTACATGTTAGAAAATTGCACTCCCAGGATTTTTTGACCCCAATGGCCTTCTGTAACTGTCGTAAAAAAGCTGCTTGCTTGCAGTGATTTAGGTATGTACTGCTCCCTATTGCCAAGGAAAATACACACACATATTAGTCATTAAACTCTTCAACTACTTCTCTCTCTCAAAACGTTTAATTATATGACATATCTGAAGTAAAGTGTTTTCATGCCATGTGTTTTTTATTGTAGGGTGTTTTTATCATAGTTTTGAAATTGTATGATTTCTAAAAACATAACAGAAAAAATCGTATCACATAACTGAATATTAAAATTGTTAAGAACATTTTTATTTAAAGGATTAAATGTGTTATCTGGGTTTCTTCTGGTAGGCATGGACCCAAGAACACATAGCACCATTATACAGGTCCTTCTCAAAAAATTAGCATATTGTGATAAAGTTCATTATTTTCTGAAATGTACTGATAAACATTAGACTTTCATATATATATATATTAGATTCTTTACACACAACTGATGTAGTTGAAGCCTTTTATTGTTTCTAATATTGATGATTTTGGCATACAGCTCATGAAAACCCAAAATTCCTATCTCAAAAAATTAGCATATCATGAAAAGGTTCTCTAAACGAGTTATTAACCTAATCATCTGAATCAACTAATCAACTCTAAACACCTGCAAAAGATTCCTGAGGCTTTTAAAAACTCCCAGGTTTGTTCATTACTCAAAACCGCAATCATGGGTAAGACTGCCGGCTTGACTGCTGTCCAGAAGGCCATCATTGACACCCTCAAGCAAGAGGGTAAGACACAGAAAGAAATGTCTGAACAAATAGGCTGTTCCCAGAGTGCTGTATCAAGGCACCTCAGTGGGAAGTCTGTGGGAAGGAAAAAGTGTGTCAGAAAACGCTGCACAACGAGAAGAGTTGACCGGACCCTGAGGAAGATTGTGGAGAAGGACCGATTCCAGACCTTGGGGGACCTGTGGAAGCAGTGGACTGAGTCTGGAGTAGAAACATCCAGAGCCACCGTGTACAGGCATGTGCAGGAAATGGGCTACAGGTGCCGTATTCCCCAGGTAAAGCCACTTTTGAACCAGAAACAGCAGCAGAAGCGACTGACCTGGGCTACAGAGAAGCAGCACTGGACTGTTGCTCAGTGGTCCAAAGTACTTTTTTTTGGATGAAAGCAAATTTTGCATGTCATTCGGAAATCAAGGTGCCAGAGTCTGGAGGAAGACTGGGCAGAGGGAAATGCCAAAATGCCTGAAGTCCATTGTCAAGTACCCACAGTCAGTGATGGTCTGGGGTGCCATGTCAGCTGCTGGTGTTGGTCCACTGTGTTTTATCAAGGGCAGGGTCAATGCAGCTAGCTATCAGGAGATTTTGGAGCATTTCATGCTTCCATCTGCTGACAAGCTTTATGGAGATGAAGATTTCATTTTTCAGCACGACCTGACACCTGCTCACAGCGCCAAAACCACTGCTAAATGGTTTACTGACCATGGTATTACTGTGCTCAATTGGCCTGCCAACTCTCCTGACCTGAACCCCATAGAGAATCTGTGGGATATTGTGAAGAAAAAGTTGAGAGACACAAGACCCAACACTCTGGATGAGCTTAAGGCCGCTATCGAAGCATCCTGGGCCTCCATAACACCTCAGCAGTGCCACAGGCTGATTGCCTCCATGCCACGCCACACTGAAGCAGTCATTTCTGCAAAAGGATTCCCGACCAAGTATTGAGTGCATAACTGAACATAATTATTTGAAGGTTGACTTTTTTTGTATTAAAAACACTTTTCTTTTATTGGTCAGATGAAACATGCAATTTTTTAGAGGAATTTTGGTTTTTCATGAGCTGTTTGCCACAATAATAGAAAAAATAAAAGGCTTTAACTACTTCAGTTGTGTGTAATGAATCTAATATACATGAAAGTCTAAGGTTTATCAGTACATTACAGAAAATAATTAACTTTATCACAATAAGCTAATTTTTTGAGACGGACCTGTATGTATCCCCAGTGTTTCACTTTGGTTTTTTTATTTTTTTATTTTTTTGCTTTTTGCAGAATGTACTAAGTTAGATTCACAAATATCATATGTAGAATTTCTGGTATAGTCTTTTGCACTCAGCAACTGTTTTGCTGCATTATTTTTCAGCATCCACTGAAAACCGGTAGGAGAGTTTGGGTTGGATGTTCAGTCCTCTCTGCTATAGTGGTGGGTGGTGGGGGGTGGGGGTTCTGGTGTCAAGGAAGATAGCTAATTGTACAGGCTGCTGTGGGGAGTCCCCAGGCAAAAAAAGATAACATGAGCGCTCCACCGAGGTCTTATCAATGAGCAGTGACCTTGGTAGGCTTTTTTTTTTTTGCTCTTGCACACAGAGATGCGTAACTGTGCACAAGCTCCCAGGGTAGAGAGAGTGACATCATCTGTAGGTAACCAAAGGGATAAGTGGGAGTGGGTATGGTGGTTCGGGCAGTGGTTCCATTTTTAAGGTGCAAAAGGAGAGTGGTGGTTAAAGTGTCCATTAGCTCAGTTTGAAGATGGACTCCTGGGATTCAGGAAGCTTCGCCAAAGACAGTAACAATGTTAAATTGGGACAAAACACTTTCCCTAAAAGCTTCTTTGAGAATTTTTTTCTTATTCTCTGCTCTTTCAAAAGGTTGGGGTGTGTTGTGTTTGGAATGTCACAAATAAAATGCCTAACATATGTCTGAACAACAAATAATTATCACATATAATAGATATGACAGCAAACATATCACATTTTACAATGAGTGCAGCCCTTAGTGCAAAGTTGCATCTGCATGTGGATGACAATATGGGAAGAATAACTTCTAGTGAAGACAGTTTACACCGTGATTCTCGCTTGCCACCATTTTGTCGGTGATTACCAGTGCAGAGTGGCTGCATGAGCAAGCTCAACAAATGGGGGATGTTGGGAGAAGCATTGTGCTGCCTGTTAATTCGTCATTGTTCTGGCTGTTAATAAAGTGTGAAATTTAACAAGAAAGTGATGATTGCTTTGATATGCTGAAATCTTACTGGTACAATAAGGCAATCAAATAAACAGAATTTATTTTGTTGTTGTACTTGCGTAACAATTTTTTGCAGCAGCATTTTATGTGTTGTAATGTAGGTCTAAGAGCGATCAATGCTCACTAAAGGTTATAATGCATTAAGGAAAAGCATTTGTGGCTAAATAAACAGATCAAGAAGGAATTAAAAAGGTGCGGATGAGTTTAGTTTGTATTTCTTCGTTGAGACAGCTCTTGTCATCGCAGACTTCCATTACTTTGTCAGGCGTTCATGTAAACATTCTCGCTATCATCTCAGAAAAGGTCTCAACAATCCAAAGACTTTGACAGGACCTGGATGTGTGTCCACCCTCACTTATATATTTATCCTAATTACTGTGTAAGTAACCATATTCATAATATGGGAGTAGGGTTACCACTACTGTCCTTTAGTTGGCGATGATGTACTTTTGTAATTACGTTGTTAGCTTGCCTAAAGAGAATACCCCCGTGCCTACTGGGGGAAAGTTATTCATGAGCACACAGTACTAAGGCCCAGCCCCAATACTCAAACTTTCACCCCTGCGTTTCTCAAATGTGTGTTACCTTCCAAGGTGCGTGTGTAAACAGTCCCGATTCTCACGTCGTCCCCTTTTGCTTCCTTGATTTGCACTTTGCAGAAGCCCACATTGGTCCAAACTTCATCTAAGTTGAAGTACCTACCCACAATCCATTGCTTTTTGCTATGTTGGCATTTTAGGAGAAGGCAGAGAAATGGCTTTTGTGGAACTATGTACTTTCAATTGCAAGTATTAAAATATTGAATACTTTATTATTGTGTAATAAATAATAATAATAATAATAATAATAGTAATATCAAGATCTGCTCTGGAGTGCTTCCCCTCTTATCTGTCTGAGCATTCATTCTCTGTGGCCATCTCTGTCAGGATCTGGGGTGAGTTAACACCTTTCTGCTAATCATGTCACAAGTCTCTGCAGGTGGGCGGTTCCGGAGAGCGGCCAGCTGCGAGCCATTCCTAATCTACCGGTCCAGCGTTTATAAGGAGCCGGGAGATCACTTCACCTCACCGGATGATTACTCACCTTGGGTAGCTCTCGCCAACTACAGTTATAGTAGCTAAAGGCTTAGTCCATGCTTTTTGTGCTCTCATGTGCTTTGTTGTTTGGATAAACTTAGCCCTGCTCTCTCCAGGATTCCTCGCCTCAGACCACTTCTGCAATAACCTGGACAACTCATTCTCCTGATCTCCCTCCTCGCCTGGACCGACCCGCTCTCCCACCGCTCACCTCCTTTGGATTACAGATACCTGGACGCTTCGCCTTCCCTTGGATCTCGGATACTTCAGCTGTTGCTCACCCCAGCCCTGCCTGCTCCCCCCAAGCTCCTGACTTTGCCCTCCCATAGTAAGAACCGCAGAGATTGAGTTTGAGATTTTTCCCCTCTGTCAAACCCCTCACCATTGCCTATCCCCACAGACCCAGCCCGGAGCTGTTCTCGCAACCACCGTCAGTCTGGCGGTGCCCCCTCAGTTCTCCTTTAAAATAAATTTTGTTTTTTCCTCCTACCTACGTCTCAGTGCTTGATTCTGTATGTCTTGAGTCAGGAAACTCCCCTCAGTCATGACAGTCTCCAAGTTTTGGTCCTCAACCACCCCTCTTACCCATGGTGTCCCACAAGGTTCTGTGTAGGGGGCTCTACTCTTCCTCCTGTCTGCTTCCTCTTCAGCACATCCTGAGTTCCTTTAAAGGAATCTCCTACCATCTTCATGCAGTTGACATCCAACTGTACATCTTCTTTAAGCCCCATGAGATGTCTAAGCTGCCGCTGTTCCACACCTGCTTAGACTCTATTAAAACCTGGATGGCTGGGAGCTTTCTACAGCTGAATGAAGATAAGACTGAGATCCTCATCTGTGCCCCAGACAAGCTGATTCCCAAAGTCAGAGACTCTTGGTCAGCTTTCTTCTTACACCAAACCCTCTGTCAGGAATCTTGGTGGTTCAGAATGCCTGTGCTCAACTTCTGACCAAGTCCTCCAAACACACCCACAGCACCCTGCTACTCCTCCAGCTTCACTAGCTGCCAGTCAACTTCTGGGTACATTTCAAGATCCCAGTTCTGGTCTTTAGGGCCTTAAATGGACAAGCACCATCATACATGGTTAATCTTCTCAGTCCCTATGGCCAAAAGTTCCAAAAGTGAATTTTCCATGATATAATACCTTTAATGTTTCATTCTGGCCACCATCTGAATGGAAATTCAGACGCTGGCAAAGAGAAGAAGCTTTGCCACACTCACCTTACAGTTGACCAAACAACAGCTGCAACAATAAAATGTAAATTACAGTCAAACCTTTTGTCTCAATAAGCATGTGCCATTTATGACAAGATGCCTGGGCTGCTTTTAGTCACATTGACAACATGGGATGCACAAGTAGGAACCTAGTAATTAGATACTTAAAACAATCAAGCAAATTAAATAATTACAAAAAATATCACAGTGAAAACATTCTAACTGCTTTTTTTCTTCTCATAATTACATTCAGGACCAAGTTTGGGCTTCTTTTGCTCATAGTACAGAGACTAAAACCTCTACTTTTTTTTTCTCAAAAATGCACTATTGTCCCCAGCACTTACGTTCAAACTTTGGCCTGGCCTACAAGAAAGGAACTCCTTTTAAATTATTAATGACAAATGATTAGATTTATATGTCTCATTGAGATAATTAATCATTTCTTCATTCACACTCTGGTAGAGGAAAACTAGTTTGTAGCCACAGCTGCCCTCGGGCATTAAGATGTAGAGGAGGCTGCCAGTTTGTACCATTGGCTCTTCTGACCAAAACCACATCTATATTAAGTAAAAGTGTCTTGTCCAAGAACACATTGGCACAAACTGTGAACCCTGTGAATTTTGGACAACCTGCCTAACTTCTGGAACCACTTTCCCCAACAAAACCGTTTGGCTAATGAGAATCTCAAAATATTATCAGCATGTACCTAAAGTCTGATGGCATCAAATTCAGAATAAAGCATGGCAGTGGAAATGGCTCGACTGCTTTTCCCCCTTATGGTCCCAGATAATTGTTGCAGTGCTACCATTCCTTGGGATTGTGGAAATCTTGACCATAACAAAACAAAATTATTATGTAATAGTGTATTCTACAGTAGCCTCAAAAAGATCATGATGTAACATTGCAACGCATTGTGCGATGTACCCCTAGACAAACAAGCATGTATTTTGCATGGGTGCCTATGAGTCTGAGTCGCTCTGTTCATCTCAAAGTTGTAGTTTTGTCTCCTAAAGATGTTTAAAAAGGAAATAACTAAGCACTGCCATTGGGAGAGGTGCTAATTGGACCCTAGATACACAGATTTATCCTTTTTTTTAAAGCCAAGAAAGGTCTGCGACAACATGTTGGGGAAATTGGCCAAAGTGGACAGACAAAGTGGTGGTAGTCTTTAGGTGGAAGAGCGGATTATCAACATAGGGATCAGATCAAAGGGTGCGCATATATTTGTTCCATACATTTTGTGGGTGGGAAAGGTCCTACGTCCGAGAATGATGAGTCGATACTAGCAACAATCTCAGATGTGAAGTTATGCAAGAGGCAGCGGTATAAACAAAGAAGTCCGGCTGAAAGTATCAGCCAAACAACATCCGAAAGTGTGTTAAAAAGGCTTTTTACCAGAGGTGGTATGTAAAAAGTAGTGGCACAAATAATAACGTAAGAGTAAAAAAAAAACACTTTCAGAAAATGTTATGAGTTTTATGTGCACCACAATTCTTTAGGTAATTACAACTGAGATACTTTGTCAAATCCAACTCTAAATGCTACCCTTTTGCCCATCTCAGACTCTTCTCGATAAATTTTTGGACTGTCGGACTTCTACTACGAGAGTTTTGAGTAAACTTTACACCTAGCTCAGCTCACACCACCGGTCCAGTCTGGATGTTCTAAAACAAAAATGGGAGCTGGACCTGGGTGTTGGATTGTTATAGGAAGTTTGGCATGGTAAATTATACAGAACACATATTAATCCATAATCTGTTTGAGACAAAGTGTTCAAAGTGGTGTACCGTTTGCCTTGGTCCAAAGGCAGACTACTTAATATCAAACCAGACTCGGACCTGACAGGTGATTGTTACAGCGATCACCCGCTATACATTTGATCACCTTTTGTTGTATGTTGGCTTATTCTTTTCAGGTGGAAAGACTCACTTATCGGCATTTGGTCAAAGGATTCGGAGACTATGTTTCATGTGCATCTGGAGAAGATTAGGAGTACCTGGATGGGCTCAACATATCTGTGTGGATGGGGAAAGGAGGTACAGTTCAATTCAATTCAAAGATACTTTATTAATCCCAGAGGGAAATCAGAGTTTCAGTACACACAATTCTGAGATCAGGCATACATACATACCGTAAATCCTCTAATACAGGCCGGTATTCAATTAAAGGCCGGGTCTCCAATTCTGGCCGGTGTCTGAGTCAGCGGAGGTAAATAATGGCCGGTCTCTTATTGTGGCCGGATGGCATGTGGTAACAAGCAAGTACGAGCGTCCCAGCGGCAGGATTATAGTCCCCAAATCAACCAGCAGGAGGCAGTAGAAGTTCACGCAGACCTTTTTTAAGCCTTTTCTTCAACGCTTAGTAACGCTACAGATACGATCCTCTATCACGCTCCTACCACACAGAGTCACGGTGTCAGTTAACCATGCTAATTCAACCCGCTCCACAGAACACACATCACCTTCCCTGTGGCTTACATAACACTCACACAACACGCAAATCAGCACATAGGAACTAGCAGAACGATAGGAAACACATATAACCTAATACCCAGAATGCACCTGGCTTACAACCCCAGCCAGGTCATTACACTATCAAGTTCAAAGAGAACGTGCTGATTATGCTTCAGAACACTCTGGGGAGCAGCAGTAGGGGGTGTATGAACTACAGCAATCCCTCCGCGGTAGATGCGTTGCAGACCTGGCCGCGATAGGTGAAAATCCGCGAAGTAGGGACTCCCAGCATGCCCCTCGCGGGGATTCCCTTCACGTCGCACCTACGTCACAAACCGCGGCTATAAACGGAAGTCGCCTTTCCAGCTCACCACTCAGTCATCGTTTCTTCAGATTCACGATCAGAGTTTCCAACCTACCGATCAATCCAACGAACTATCAGCTCATAGTAAGTTATCTTACTTACTTCTGGAAAGCCCGGCATTTCCGTGTCACTTCGTTGACGCTCGAACGCTCGGGGGTTTCCTAGAGCACCGACGCTATCACTTCCGCGTCTGTGAAACCACGCTCCCTATCTAATTATCGTATGATCACATTCTCTTTTTGGGGCTAAAACTCAAGTGCCAGACCGTAGGTACTGACACGCGATCGTTCATGTCGGTTCTTTGCCTTTAATGTTTTCTGTCTTTTATTTGCGCCTGATGTGTATCGCTGCTGTGGAGCGGGGCGCATCAACTTGTCCTCCGACGCACAGATCACAGCAGGGAGCGCTCAGCTGTTTTCGCGGTTGGTAGATCTGCCTCCTGAGCACGGCCACAGTAACAATCAGGTGTCGCCACCTCAAAAACTAATTTAACACGCGATCGTTCATGTCAGTTCATTTCCTTTAATGTTTTCTGTCTTTTATTTGCGCCTGATGTGTTTCGCTGCATGCTGTGGAGCGGGACGCTGCGCGCATCACCTTCTCCTCCGACGCACTGCTCACTGATACAGCCGCCAAACAGCAAGCACTCCGCTGTTTTTGCGGTTGGTAGATCTTTTACAACTGCAGTTCAAAGGTAACTCATAAGGTGAATATATATGAACCCAGGTAGCCGTTTTTCTTTAGGATTGAGAGGAGATGCAGGAAGATAATAAACAGACAGGACAGAAAAATAGTCAAATAAAAACAAGTTAGTTTTTGTACCTGCTGTTGCAACAAACAGACACAATTGAAGGTCATCAGAAGTGAGGAACAGAAAATGAAATAATTATTTTAATGTTTAGAGCAGCAGGAACTCTGAGAGGCTGCAGGCGCATCAGTGAGTTTGCGGCCGCTGCGCAGGGGGAGGGGGGAGAGGGCTGAAGCAGGAACTACCGTTGTTAAAAGAAATGTGTTTAACTTTGAAAATGTGGGCGCACTTTTAATTGTCAAAAACTCCAGCGAACCATTAGTTCATTTTGCTCAAATAGAAATAGAGGCCTGCCTCTAATACTGGCCCTCCTTCCAATAAAGGCCTGGAGCTTGATGAGCTTGAGTCAAATACAGGCCCGGGCCTGTATTAGAGGATTTATGGTATAGATACATGACAAGAATTGGTGACTGTGGTCATTCGCAACCCGAGTCGCACTACCTTAATAGAGATCAGAAAAAAAATTAGAGATCAGATGGTTCATATATAAGGATTGAGTCAGGTGGAGGAAAAAAAGGCACTTCGGAGTTACCCTCTACAGGGAGGGCAGCTTTGCAATGCAAAAAAAACACAAAAACAGATTTCAGACATTACACAACATAAGTGTCCACTAGGTGGGGCGGTAGGGTTGGGGACTCTCCACACATCAGTGCATGCAGCCACGATAAGCAGCGCTCGTCACCTCAGTTTGAACAGGGGAAGGAGGTTGTTGGGTTTTAGAGAGCACAGTGACTCCTGGAACGATTCAACGGCCTTCGGCCGCAGTCGCGTCCAGGCTGGGATAGGGAGACAGAGTTGCCATGGTGACGGCAGCATTCCACATTTCTTCTGAAGGGGAGTACATTTTGTTTAAATAATCAGAGTGGTAGTTCCTACTGATATTTGTTTGACTCGCATACAAAGTAGAAAATGAGAAGTGATAAACATGCTACTTAACAAAATTGGTCAATGGTAAAATTCTATACAGTTCATATGTAGGAGTATAGGGACCCTAAATCATGCCCATCTACCGTATTTTCACGACCATAAGGCACACCTAAAAGTCTTAAATTTTCTCCAAAATGTACGCCGCGCCCTATGGTGTGGTGCGCCTATTTGTTGTGAGACGTGAACGTAGTAGAAGACAAGGGGCATGGCGTGAATGTGCGGACATGAGCAAAGACAGACCTGTGGATTTGCCACATCGTCATCAACATCCTCGCTGTTTGCCTCAGACTCCGGCTGTGAGTCTCCACCCATTTCCTCTGCTTCCAGTTCAAAAAACAGCCGTACTATCTGAACTGCCTGGTGGACATTTATCCTTCTCATCATCCTTTATTAAAGCCTAATAAAAGCCGACTAAACTGCAGAGACAATATATCTGTCCGGATCGCTCCAAAATTATGAATTTTACCGTCAATATCTGTCTAATTGTTTGTTGTTACTTCGTTCGCGCCACTCCTTACCCTGCGATGCGGCTCCTTTTTGTGCCCATCTCGTTACTCGTGCAGCCTTCCTCTCTCTCTCAGCTACATAATGATACTTTTTATCAATTGAATGTGTGAGACTTCCACCAACAGCAAAAGGATCTCATGTTTTTGTGGGTTTTTTATGTTCACAAGCACATTCCCTCTCACAAATTACTAACCTGCTGTTTTGACAAGTTGTCAGACTGTCTAAAAATAGGTTGTTTTTTAGTTTAGTATAATGGGCTCGACACATGGGAGGCGACATCGCCTCTCCTCCATTTTCAATTAGACATGCACGCTGCCGTGGATCGCCTCCCGTGTGTCAGGTAATAAAAGCGACAGCGACACATTTTGCTGATCGCGGTCGTTTGTCGCCTCCCGTGTGTCGAGCCCACAACTCCACTTTTACGTTGCCTATTAACAAAATTTAAAAACTGGGGTGTAGTTTATAATCTCCTTTTTAAAGCTGAATTGAAACCGAAACTCAGGGAGGCGGAATCTTGCTGCTACAGCGTCCCAAATCAGACCTGATCTAAAGACGCGGATACGTGTCCATGGACCCCAGAGGGTTAATAAAACACAATTCAAATCACACTATTTTCTTAGGCCTATTAATAACACACATATGATTTTGTACATGTGGAAAGTTTATGTGGTTAAATCCAACTACTACCGGTTAACACATTCTGAACTTCAACACAGCGCTTGAAGCGGCGCCCAAATAGTACCAGAACCGCTCTCGGCGCATGCGCAAGCATGCATCAACACTGCTCGCCCGCTATTTCCCTAATAACAAACGCTGTTCGTTTTTATTTCTACACGTTTCTTTACTCACAAAGATTGTCAAGAAAGTATGTTTGTTTCATGTCAAATTAAACTGATCACAAAACACAGCTTTACTTTCTTCATTTCGTTTTCCTCATCCAACCCCCATAAATCCCTGTGTGTCCTCCTGCAGCACTCCCGGTGTACGCCCGGCTTTAGTAGGAGGGAGACCCGCAATTATCGCTTTGTCGCGCATGTCTCATTGAAAATGAATGGAGGAGAGGAGAAGTTGCCTCCCGTGTGTCGAGCCCATTAGAAGAGCACGGGCCATCAGCGCACGCAATGAGGAAGTGCACGTGCCTCTAAACCAGGTCTGAAACAGGACTAGACCAGTAAAGTGAAGCATGCTTTTGGGTGTTTATAATTTTCACAATGTCTGGTTTGCACTGATATGTTCCGAGTCCCGAGCCAGCACAGATGTTTTACAGGTACGTTTTGCCGTGCCCCCGCCCGCACCCTATAAACCGGTGCGCCTTTTGTATGTGTTAAATACCAAAAAGACACCCGTAACTGAAGCTGCGCCCTATGGTCGTGAAAATAAGGGACTTCCGGACCATTGGTCCTCGGAAGAATGAAAAAAATGAATGCAAGTTTTCTGCCATGGATTTCCCACATGATGTCAGTGAATTTTAAAGACACATTTTGATACCAAGAACGTGCTTATTTTAAAACAGGGGGAAGGCTATTTTAGGTTTTGTGTGAAAATAAGTGCAGGACTACAAATGCTCTTCACACAAGTGACGTCATCGAAATAGATACGGAGATAACTGAGGGAAAATGGTTGTAAGTTCAGCAAAATTCCCACAGGAGGAAAGAATCACCATAAATCTGGCCCTTTGTTAAGTAGCAGCTACTTTAGGGGAGAGGAGATTATGTGGTGAAGTCACATATGAGACGTGCTGATTTCTGGTGTGTAGTCATGCTAATTACGAACTGTTACAAGCTAATAAATCTCAAAGTACATGACTGGCGTGGTCGAAACACCCATCATTACTTTCATTTAATTTGCAGTACAACATAAGTGCGATCCAGGGCGTAAGGCAAAACAGATATTAGAAAATAGCGTTATTAGCTCCGTTGACTTCATTTTTTCGTTCTTCCGGGGACCCATGAGCCGACCGGAAGGGGAGGAGACTTAGGCTCCCTATAGCCTGATAGCAACCTGTTGATGGTCCTTCTTTGGCACCCATGGAGGTTGTCTATCCCACACAGAAATGGTGATTGTGGAACCAGCTTCCAGGCTGGAACTGTGATTAATAATGCATCCTTTAACAGCATGGATAACTTACTACAGTCAAATGCTGAGGATGGGGGGTTGGAAAAGGAGATTGTCATGCTTTTACTCCCAGTAATGTTGCAAATCTGTCGTGGCAGCTTTTCTTCTAACCCAGTTTCTAACACCTTGGAGCGAGCAGAGAGGCACTATTCAAATGGGGATAAAGTAGGCTGACAGTTGCTTTACCCGGCAGATATGTCCTGCTTCAAAACCTAAACATCTCTCCCCCGTTGTACCCTGAGAATAAATAAAGAAATAAATCGAACGACAAGCAGAAAAAGAAGAAATACTAGCGTGGCTTCATCCCTCCGGAGGATAACAAGAATAATGCCTTCATTTGCTGCAGGGGCCTCCACTCTTCACAACGTATAGATGCAGCTTTTATGGCTGTAGTATTTCTGATTGGCATCCTACGACAGCCATTTCAATTATTTAATAGAGCTCCCATTCCCTTAGTGGAGAGAGAAAAAGAAATATGTTTGTGTTTGCGTATTTCTATGGCGCCGTGCTTTATATTGTCTTTGTTTTGGCCCTTTTTGGGGGATTAACCTGAGTCGAGAAAGGACAAACGGAATAAACAAAACAGATATTATTCTTTTCTCAATAACGTCCTTTTTGATATTTCTGATGAATGAATACAAAATGAATTCCAACTTTTATTCCACCAATGGTCAAGGATAAAAAAGTCCCTCTAAAATAACAGTACATGACTCTGAGAAACGATCGTAAGAATCAGGGCCTTAGGCTTTTGCCAACCTGATCTACTTCCTGCCGTAGAAAAAAGAGGAAACGAGAGTTGGTCTCTGTGGTGTATCTGTCTTTTTCTAGAGTCTCCTGTGGCAATTTTCAGGTGTTTTAAGATCTTCTGTTCCTCCTCCCATATTCTATTTCTTTCTCCTGTGTTTCTCTGGTGGTGTTTCATCATAAATCTCTAAAGGGTCTATCATAAATTATTTAAACCGGTGCAAGTGATCTCCTTTACCCATGAAAACTAAGTAAAACCACCTTCATAGAAAATACAATTGTGTCTTATGGGAAGGTTTACTTTAGGGAAGTTACCTAAATAGTACCAAGGACATTTGGGATGTGTCCATCACCGTTGGACCGCCGGTGCCTCTAGTTATTCCCACTACCCTCATCTCCACACACTGTCTTTATCATGACTGATCGCCTCAAGCTCGTCTGACCTTGACCAACAGATAAAACAGCAGGCAGATGAGGAAGAAAGGAGCCTTGGAAGGGATGGGCAACGAGAAAACACCAAAATAGAGCTTATAGCTTGCTTTCTTAATTTTTTGCTGTTTGAAAACCTCAATTTGCATTGCTAGGGATATCCTCTGGGAGGCTTTATGATAGATGAATGGGATTGCTCTACCATGGGGAGGAGATGAAGTCTGGAATGACCCGCTTTTGCAAATTTGGCCCCAGGGAAAAGGAAGAGGAAGTTGCAAAACTTCAGAGTTTGCAGATTGGATATCACTGTTCACCCTCTGTAGTGACTATTAACAGCGCTAAAGTTATTATCACGTCATATTTGAACATGTGGATTAAAACTTGCAATTATTAGACACATGAGTGGCCTTTTTTTTCTTAATTTTTTTAAACATTTTAAATCATAGATCTCACAAAGCACGATGTCTTAGTTGTGATGTATTTTTGAGCAGTAAGAAAGCTGGCAGAGGTCACTAATTAGAAGGCGTTGTTCACTTTAACAAAAAACAAAAAATTAAGATGTCTTAAGACAAAATAATCAGGTATAATGCTACTTTAGTACATGGCCAATCAAGAGATGAATGAATGAAAGACAAATAATCCAAATCACTTTCCATAACTATCAGATGTTAATAATTTGTTTTAATTTAGTGGTGTGCATTTAAAAATTAATTAATTAATTATTTAAGCCCAAATCCAAGCAGATGGCTGTTTTTTGTACACATTTAAGTGGTTTGCAAACAGTCATTTATGAAACATAATACTTCTGTAAATTTGGGATAAAATTGTTATTTACATAGAATCTATGGTTATTTGCAGAATACAAATGAAGGTTTTTTTTTAAACCATCCTGGTCATAATAATCCTATAGTTCATGGCTGGTGGGTTTTAGACAAGAAGGGCAACAGCTTAAGAATTTCAGTCAACTAAAGCAGGAAAAACTACCAGACTGTTAACCTTTAAAATAAATGGTGCAAACTAGTTTGTAAATATAAATCCTAATTTGCCATTCTGAAGATTGTTTTTGTTGTTCCTGATCAACAAGCAACATGTGGTTGCATTGCTGAAGTTGTGCAAATTGTGCATTTTGGAGTGTTAAAGGTTCAGTCCTCTCTTGGAATTACTTTTTTCTGCCACAATAACTATCTAATGCAAATATGACAATGAAAAATGATTTAACATTTAAGCAAAACTCACATTTTGCATCCACTTGTGGTACCATGTGGATCTCTCCTTTCTCTATATACACTCCAAACATGAGAAAGAAACATCCATCCGTTTTCTGTCAGTGTTTACTTTCAGGAATATTGTGCCTAAAACATGTTTGTGATGTCACAAATGAGGTAAACAGCATAAAACTTCCTGTAACCTCTTCAGGCTGGAGGAGCTGCAGCTCCTCGAGCCTCTCTGGCAACGGCTTTTCAAAGTGAAGGAGGGCCGACATCTTGTAGAGAACTGTTCACCTTGTCTTCAAGTAACCCCCACCCCCCTTCCACACACTCACACACACCCCGCGCTCTCACAGATATTGGCAGAACTTACAGATATTACTAGTAAAAACTACACATTGCCTTTTTAAAGTGACAGAGTGCTGAAACGGATCATTCTGTAAGGTACTGAGATGGCTTCATGTGAGAGGAATTTTATTCTAAGATCTCTGTAAACATGTTTTGTATAGACTATAGAACTAATACATCAGCATAGGTCTCTTTTAAAAGACCTTTATAGCTGTTATGGGCAGAAATCTGCTTTGTAACGGCACCCACTCTGCCATTGACAACTAAAGTCGTCATTTTTAATTCAACCGTTCACTGCCAATGATGACCAAAGTCGTCATTTGCATGTTGTTACTGTGTGGGCGTCGGAACGAGCCCCCGCACCGTGAGAACAAACATCTCAGCTCTAAAGCCGATCTTCATCCACATACGTCCCACGTCACGTGATCAAGAAGCAGAACATCCATGTGTTATCGTTTTACTGCTGTAAAAAAAGTGAGGCGCGAACCGGAAAAGCTTCTGCTGATCACAATTCAACAACGGATTATGTAAGAACGGATAACGCTCGAAACGCGCAGATTCTTCCTGATGTAAGAGGCGAGTCTCCTCTTTGTTTTGGTTGTTTTGGCGTTGACATCATCCTAGCGCGCAATGTTCTGTAACTCTTAAAAAAACAGTAAAAACGGTGAGAAACGCTGGCAGCGAATGAGTTAAGCTGTTTACCTCTGAAACTGAGGTCACTGATGAAGCAACAACAGGGAAGGTGATCATCTTTCATAAGGGCTCCTTTTTAGGTTTTGAGTCCATAAGAGAAAAAATCAGTAACACTTTATTATAAGGGTCCCTTCATGTTACTGAGCTTATTAATGTTTAATGATGCACTTATTAAATAAAGTAATAACAAATGTTTAACCATAATAAGTAATGCATTACTAAGCAGATTTCCCCCTCGCCCTTTGTGCTAACCGTAAGGACATTTAATAGTTTACAATGTTAATAAAGGGATCCTTTGTTCATTAATGCCTAATAATGCACTAAGTAACATTAATAAAGGGATCCTTACCTAAATATCCTTCAATACTGGCTGTATTTGTATTTTAGTACAAAAAGGGGAAAAAAAAACACTAATACAATATCAAACAACAACAAAAAAGCTAATTCTACACCCAAAGCTTTGTGTTTGCTCAGCAACAACAAGGTTGACAAGACTGTTGATTATAGTGGTGATCAACATTTTCCAAAACACTTTAGCACCACTGTTTACTGTCCGCATTGTATTTCCTAGTCAACAATGACTGTATGTCTCATGATTGCAGGGTGGAGGAGGAGTGGAGGCTGCCTTTAGCGGCATATATTTGTCAATGAAAGAGCAACAACAGGCAGTATTTTTAAATTAATAAAAATAATTGCAGATTTATGAGCCACAGAAAGACATATTTCATCAACTGGGGGTAGCATTTATTGATTTACATTGGTTTGATATCATTATTCTGAGAAACTTCAAGCTGTCCTTCAATAGGCAACACAAGCTGACATTTGAGACTCCAGCATTGAAATACAAATCCTTCAGGCTTATTTTAAAATAACACTTGGCAGGTGAAGGTTCCATGGGTAAGCGGTCCCTGACTGCCGGGTTGTGCCGGTGTCTTGGTAAATGTGCTTTACGGTGAAAGCAAGCTGACAGTCACGAGTGTCAAAAGTAGTTTGCTTCCATTCCGGTTTCCCTCTGTGCAAGTGACACTTGTGGTATACATAGAAACAACATTTAACACACCCTTTCATGGAGCCACGTCACCTTTCTTTCATTATATTAGCACCTCCGAAGGGCAAGATGCTGAGTTCCTGCCCTCGTCTTTGACTGACACAACGGTTATGAGCAACGATAGCTGCCGGGGCTCAGAGGGAGCATCTAAATGAACTGACACCGGCGGTGTGTAGACAACTGGCACCAAACCCACTGACAACATTGTTATACTAAGGATTTTATCCAGAATGATGAGCCACAGAAAATCAATGTGATTGATGCGCGGCGCTCGCTACATAATTCCTCACGTTTTGTTTGAGACACCTACTGAGAGGGCTTGTTGTGAGTGCTGCCATTTGGTAAAGTGCTGCTGCTGAGTTATGGATAGCAGTTATACACCTTTAATTTGGTCATACACAGAGGAAATTAGAGCCATGCAGCAAGTGAAAAGTAGTCCAGCATCCTGTCCGACAGCAGTTTGTAGCAGTTTAGGAAGATGTCAATTATGAATGGCTAATGCCAGCAGCACAGGCACCATGGCAGCTGGATTCTCGGTCGGTGCCAGGGCTTTTCACTTCCAGGGTATACTCATTCCAGGACCTTGGTGTTGGCTCAACTAAGTCCATAAGAAGTGCTGCCTGAATAGTAATCAAGGTTATTTGATTAACTATGACATCTAAAAAGTTCCAGTCATTCATATGGAACAGTTTGACAAACAAACCAAGGCTCATTGGACCTGAAGTCTCTTGTACACATTAATTTACTGGATTCTATCGAGGTCCACCAAAAATGCATCTCACACTAACTCAGCTCATAAAATTGCAATGATACAGAATTTACTTTACTTTAAAACCCTAAACTATAAAGTCATTATAGTAAATATATTAATTTTAGGTTTCTAAAACCTTTGTCTCTTTAACAGGAGTGGTACTTTCCTTAAACCACATGCACTGATCACCCTGCTGCCCTCTGGGAGGCGCTACAGGAGCCTCCGGACTAAGACCACCAGGTACCGGAACAGTTTCTTCCCAACAGCTGTCAGACTCCTGAACTCTGCCTCCTGACATATGACCCACATTAAACTCATGGACTGCTTGTATTAACTACAGCCTGTACATACTTATAGTCATAGAATATTCATAACATACTTCATACCGTGTACATTATAACATACGTAATAGATCCATTCTGTAATATACTTACACATCTACATTATTGCTAATATATATTGTTATACATCTATATCACAGCTAAAGCACTTCTGGATGGATGCAAACTGCATTTCGTTGCCCTGTACATGTGCAATGACAATAAAGTTTAACTCTGTTCTAATTCTATTCTATTCTATTCTAAACCGTCTTTAAGTCTTTGCGTGTTTTCTGCCATCTAGTGGTATATTTAAACATTACAGGTGGTAAATGCTACTTTTATTTCTTTTGAACATGTTTGTATAGTTATTTATTTACATTGTAAAGTAAACAATTTAATAATTAATCATTTTTTGTTTTTGCGTTAAGAAGTTATAGGATGTGAGATTGTTTAAAAAAATCTGGATTACTCAGAAAATGTGTAAAGGTAAAAAGTTAAGTTGTTTACTAATGAAAATGATGATTGCACTTACTCAACTCAACTTTATAAATCGCGCCTTACAGGCAAAAAGATGTCACCAAGGTGTTACACTGATCAAGTAAAAACATAAAACATTAAATCCAGAAAATAAAAACATTGTATCACAAGATACAGATAAAAATACAGTGAGTACACAGATTGCTATAAGTAAAACAATAAAACTAGTTAGAAAGATTAAAAGGCAGATCATAAAAGTAGGTTTTTAGCCTTGCCTTAAAAACAGCTACAGAGGTGGACGCCCTTATGCTGAGAGGGAGCTCGTTCCAAAGCTTAGGACCTGCCACAGCAAAGGCCCTATCACCACGTGTCTTTAGGTGCATTCTTGGGACCGAGAGGAGCATGAGGTTCTCCGAGCGGAGTGACCGTGCAGGGGTGTACGGTTGAAGCAGTGACACCAAGTAAGGAGGGGCCAAACCATTCAACGTTTTAAAAACCTGCAAAAGTATTTTAAAACATGGTCATACTTGCGACTGCCCTCTAAAAATCTGGCAGCAGCATTCTGCACCATTTGCAACCTGGCTATTGAGCCCTTGCTCACACCGAATAAAACCACAAGCATCTGGCTGCAGACATCAGCTGGCATCTTTGCCATGACCGGAAATGACGTAAACGGAAAAACAAGACATCGGGTCATTACCTTCGCCGGAAGTAGTTTGAATTTGACGAGAAAAACCATACTGTGTCGTTTTTCTCTTTGATACGTATATAAACACATACATATTTAAGAGAAAAATTATACAGTGGGTCATTACCTTAACCAGAAGTCATTACTTTCACAGGAAGTAGTTTTTTTAAACAAAAATGACCGAAAAAAGCTTTTTATTTCGGATTTTTTTTCTCTTCAAATCTGGACTGGCAAACTTTTAAATAACATCGTTACCTACGTTGCTTGAAAATTGAATATTAAATCCCTTTGTCCTTCAGACAGGGAATTTTTATGACAGTCGCATATATATATATATATATATATATATATATATATATATATGGATTTAAATATTATTATAACTAAAAGTACAACTAAACATGTTAAAAAGCACAATATATTAAAAACGTGCATAGAAAAATGTGTATTGTCTGTTTTTGAGTGGTAAATCGTTATACCTTTATCAGCTCTCCCTGTTTGTGATTTTCTGAGTACTCTACTTTCAACACATTCTCACTCCCAGCGCATCAAAAACAAACGCTTGGTCAGCCACCCTCCGCGTCAGACCCCTGATGCCAAAAGTGCCCTTTTTCGTCACTTATGTGCGAAAAGGGGGTTTTCCCTTTTCTGACTGCAGATCCCAATGCAGTGTAAAACTGACGCGATGGGATGTCCGCAGCCAGGGCACCAAACAAGCTCATTGTACCTCACCCTAACCTTATCCTCTTGTTAGTTAACCGTCCCCTCACCCCATCCTAACCTTAACCATCTTGCTAGCTAACATGTTAGTGATGTGTCGGTCGCTCTAAAAGCCGGCAATATGAAGTGAACGGTGGGAGCCGCCTTGTCATTGGTCGGGTTTGGACCGAAGCAACGTGAGGGGGAGTTTTCAACTACCACGGTGGACGTTAAAAGCAGAGGGTATTTGTAACCTCCCCCTCGCCAGATGGTATGTTCTAACGTTCCCCTTGGGCGGCAAATACAAAAATTCACAGTCAGAATGCATGGGAAACAGGGTAAATTCTAAGCTGTTTTAGATAAAAGAATGGGTACGGAAAGTATTCAGACATCCGTCAAATTTTCACTCTTTGTTTTATTGCAGCTATTTGCTAAAATCAATTAAATTCATTTGTTTCTCATTAATGTACACACAGCACCCTATATTGACAGAAAAACACAGATTTTTTTTAAATTTCTGCAGATTTATTAAAAAAGACAAACTGAATATCACATGGTACTAAGTATTCAGACCCTTTGCTGGGACACTCATATTTAACTCAGGTGATTTCCATTTCTTCTGATCATCCTTGAGATGGTCCTACACATTCATTGGAGTCCAGCTGTGTTTGATTATGCTGATTGGACTTGATTAGGAAAGCCACACAGCTGTCTACATAAGGCCTTACAGCTCACAATGCATGTCAGAGCAAAAGGGAATCATGAGGTCTAAGGAACTGCCTGAAGAACTCAGGGACAGAATTGTGGCAAGGCACAGATCAGGTCAAAGTTACAAAAGAATCTCTGCCTCTCCTCAGTGAAAGCCTGCATGGAGTTTGCTAAAAGACACCCGAAGGATCCTGAGATGGTGAGAAATAATATTCTCTGGTCTGATGAGACCAAGATAAAACTTTTTGGCCTTAATTCTAAGTGGTATGTGTGGAGAAAACCAGGCACTGCTCATCACTTGTTCAATACAGTGAAGCATGGCGGTGGCAGCATCATGCTGGGAGGGTGATTTTCAGCTGCAGTGACAAGATAACTGATTGCAATCAAGGGAACAATGAATACGGCCAAGTACAGGGATATCCTGGACAAGAACCTTCTCCAGAGTGCTCAGGACCTCAGACTGGGCCGAAGGTTTACCTTCCAACATGACAATGACCCTAAGCACACGGCTCAAATAACAAAAGGAGTAGACACTCTATGGCTGTTCTTGAGTGGCTCAACCAGAGCCCTGATTTAAACCCAACTGAGCATCTCTGGAGAGACCTAAAAATGGCTGTCCACCAGCATTCATCACCCAACCCAGGTATAAGAAACTTGCTGCATCTCTACCAAGAAGTCTCATGGCTGCATTAGCTAAAAAGGTGCTTCTACTAAAAACTGAGCAAAAAGTCTAAGTACCTAGGACCATGTCATATTTCAGTTTTTCTTTTTTTAATAAATCTGTAGAAATAAAAAAAAATAACTCGGTGTTTTGCTGTCAATATGGGATGCTGTGTGTACATTAATGAGAGAAAAAAAATTAAATTTTAGCAAATGGCTGCAATATAAAAAAACTGAAAAACTGATGGGGGTCTGAATACTTTCTACCACTGTATACATATATTACATATTTAAAATGTGCCACTTTCATTTGGCCACAGCTCTTTAAAACTTTTAATCAAAATTAATAATAAAAATTGTTCTGACATTAAACAAAAGGTTTATTTTTTTCTACAGTTGTTGAACTGCAGCCTCTAGGGTAAAAAAAAAATTAAGCAAATGAATTACTTATTACTTTAAAGTCCGTGTTTCTGATTGTAGGATGATTCATTAGTGCACATGATCATTTCGTACAGGATACATGGTTTTTCAGCAGCATACGTTGATCTACAAAGTAAATTTTCAATATAGAGCTTGGAGAGAAATGTGCTTTTTATACATTACATCACTCTAGACCTGACATTCATTAACAAAATTATATATTTTTAAAATTATTAATTTGATACGTGACAAAGAAGTCCCAAAATTTTTTAGAGGATGAGCTTACGTATTTACAGGTCTCCTCAGTTACCACCAGGAATAATTTATATCTGTCGAAAATAATATAAGAAATTGTACTACTAATTTGCCAAAATAGACTTTTTTTCATCCCCTTTGTCTTCCTTTTTAGACAACATCCAAACCTCTTTTGAGAATGGAATGGCTAAATTAATTAATTCAATTGATTTTCATTGTTAATTGTAATTTCCAGCAAACAAACAACATTTTTCAGTTGGTAACGCAATTGGAGTATTGTAGACAAAGACAGTTCTCAGCACACAGCTGTAACATTTACATACTGTCTGGGGAGTTTTAATTAAATATTAATTAGTTATTTGCTTCCCCATGTGTATCCATCCTATTGGTGGATTGTGACATGCGAACCAACAAACTGAGGAAAACAACCAACCAAAGACTGAACTCTACAAAAAAAATGGGAATAAAATATGAGAGGCGTGCACTTTTCTTTATTAGGATAAATATTTTTATTAGTACCTTTTGATAGTTTTTGTTTGGAGAACATAGGATTTTTTTTAATAAAAATAAATTAATTTCTGTATAGAATAACTAATGGCATATTTTATGCACTATAATGTTGTACAATAATGGGTAAATATGAATCAAAACTAAATTATAGAAAGAAAGAAAGAAAGAAAGGAAACAGAAACGAAAAAAAGAAAACAGAAAAGAAAGAAAGAAAGAAAGGAAACAGAAACGAAAAAAAGGAAACAGAAACGAAAAAAAGAAAACAGAAAAGAAAGAAAGAAAACAGAAAAGAAAGAAAGAAAACAGAAAAGAAAGAAAGAAAACAGAAAAGAAAGAAAGAAAGGAAACAGAAACGAAAAAAAGGAAACAGAAAAGAAAGAAAGAAAACAGAAAAGAAAGAAAGAAAACAGAAAAGAAAGAAAGAAAACAGAAAAGAAAGAAAGAAAACAAAGAAGACAAAGAAAACAAAGAAGACAATCTTTATATAGCTCCTCTCAAGATAAAAATCACGAGGTGCTATTGACTTACCGGTATATACTTTTTGGCTTAAATTCAACTGTTACAATTTGGCCAAAATACCGTGAATCCTCTAATATTAGCCTGTATTTAATTAACTGCCGGGTATCATATTTTGGCCGGTGTCGGAGTCGGTGAATAATGGCCGTTTTTTTATTGTGGCCAGGTGGAATGTAGTAACAAGCAAGTACGGGGGGTGGTTGTGTCATCCGTCTCACTTTTGATTTGCCAGTGATAGAACGTGAGGGTAACTTTAACCGTGCGGAGACGAAGAGGAGGCGAAAATTTGATATCAAGTTCAAAGAGAACGTGCTGATTATGCTGCAGAACACTCTGGGAAGCAGTAGCAGGGGTTGTATGAACTAGTCACTAGTCGACTTCACCGCTCTATAGTGACTTTTTATGCCTGTCATCGACTAGTCACTGTCACGTGATAATGACCGGCAAGATGCAATCCTCGGAAAAGACAGCAGCCTGCTGTCAGCAGGTGACAAGCTCCTGCGCGTCGGGAGGCAACGCGCTGTGCCAGAGCGTCGGTACTGACACCCGCGGTAAAACGGACATTTAACCAACTTGTGACGTTTACCCTCTTGCAATTTAACATTCCCCTCACCCCATCCTAACCTTAACCAGCTTGCGCATGCAAAGCTCTGATTGTTGATGCGCTCCAGACATCTGCGACCTGAGCACGGCCACAGTAACATTATCAAATCAGGTGTTGCCACCTCAAAAACTAATTTAACACGCAATCGTTCATGTCGGCTCATTTCCTTTTATGTTTTCTGTCTTTTATTCTATTATCTGTGCCTGATGCGTTTCGCTGCTGTGGATCGGGGCGCATCACCTGGTTTGTTCTCTGTGACACACCTAACTGATGCGGCCGGCAAGCAGCACGCACTCTGCTGTTTTTGCGGTCAGTAGATCTTTTAGAACTGCAGTTCAAAGGTAACTCATAAGGTGAATATACATGAACCCAGGTAGCAGTTTCTCTTTAAGATTGAGAGGAGATGCAGGAAGCTAATAAACAGACAGGACAGAAAAATAGCCACATAAAAACAAGTTAGTTTTTGTACCTGGTGGTTTCAACAAAAAGACACCATTGAAGGTAATCAGAAGTGAGGAACAGAAAATGAAATAATTATTTTAACGTTTAGAGCAGCAGGAACTCCAAGAGGCTGCAGGCGCATCAGTGAGTTTGCGGCCGCAGCGCAGGGGGAGAGGGGAGAGGGCTGAAGCAGAAACTACCATTGTTAAAAGAAATGTGTTTAACTTTGAAAATGTGGGCGCAATTTTAATTGTCAAAAACTCCAGTGAACCATTAGTTCATTTTGCTCAAATAGAAGTTGAGGCCTGCCTCTAATTCTGGTCCTCCTTCCAATAAAGGCCTGGAGCTTGATGAGCTTGAGTCAAATACAGACCTGGGCCTGTATTAGAGGATTTACGGTATTTGTTTTTGAGGCATTTTGTTGTAGCAGTACCTAGACTAACTGTATCGAATAATGAGGCAAAATTTCCAAATTTACACCAATTGCTTGTCTTGATTGGTCTTTTCTAGACTAGGAGGTGTAACATATTGGGGGCTTGTCTGGGATATGAAACAAGACTTTCCTAATAAAGGAAACAAAAATAAATAAATAAAAACCTACTTCAAATGTATTATATAATAAGATGTATTTTCTCCATTTAAATTAAAACACTACAAAAACTCACATTGGCTCTAGTAAATAATCTGTGTGGATCAAATGATCAGTTTATGTGGTTTGTGTTTGATCTGCTATTCAGAAAAACTAACTATTTCGAACACCGTCATAAGTTTTTCTCTTCATGCAGGAATTCAAAAATAACGTTTGACCACCTGTTCATCTCGTCCCACGTAATTTCGTTCAGCATATGTTTCATTGCATCTAATGAAGACTGGCATATGTCTAATAATTAACTCAGTTTGTGCATGAACTTCAGTCAGAGAAAGCTGTCAAATGTAACATTCATCTAACATCTAACAATGTAACAAAAAAAGCACACATTAATCTAACAATAATTCAGACATTTCAAGGGTTATCACAAGGATCATGCAATCTGATAATTTCTTTAACATTTAAAGTTATTCAAATATTTTTTTCTGCTACATGGCAAAAACAAATCAATATATAAATTAAAAAAAGAAACACAGGAATCCATACTCAGGCACACACGCACGCACGCACACACACACACACACACACACACACAAAATCATTTAGCTTTAACAAATTTACTGTTTTGGGGTGGCATAAATACTTATACCGATTTGTCATATGTAGTTTAGCATTTTGCTTTTATCTATGTGCTTTTCCCATTGTGGTTGTTATTTATTTTGTCCTTCCCCTTTCTTCTTGACAAATCTATGAAGTTAATATACCTTTTGAATAATAAACTGTGAAACTGTTGTGAGGCAACATTGCTACAAACTATGATCTGCTCAAGAAGCCATGTGGGTGTTGGGTTTCCTTTTCAGGCACTAAAGCAAGGATAAAATAGCACGCACACCAGGACTAGGGTACTTAAGAAGGTGCACGGAGAAAACTAAATCCCCCACCTTTGTGGGGAGGCTGAGATTGCTTTGATGGCTCCCTGTAGTACCCCAGCTGAATCACGTTGAGAGCAATTGGAACTTAAGTGAACAAAAACCGTGACATTGTGGCCTGTAATGTCCCCAACTGAATTTAGACACAAAATAGTCAAATAGAAGAGGCGAAATGTACCCTGTGGTAAATTTGTTTAAAGGTTAATATCACTTATTTATTGCAATAGTTACTTTGTGGCAGCCTAAATTGTTATTTTCCCCTCTGAGTCCAAGTGAAAAAAGGTTTCAGCTGTGCTGTTGGTGCAGTTCATTTCTAAAACCAGCTATGTACCATAATGATAACAATGATGAGTCTATGCAAATGTTTGCTTAAATGCAAACATCTATTGGATTAGATTTGTGCCAATAGGATCAAGAAAAACACTTTGAAGATCAAACAAATATTAATACATTGAGAGAAAAAAAATCGTTTCAAAAGAAAAACTTACTATCTGATTCAACTTCTTAAAATGAGTAACAAAGTATGTTTCCTTTTTCTGTTTGCCTCTATGTGTTTTTGTTATCAATTTCCTTTGTTTCATTCTCGCTGCACAAAGCTTTGCTCTCACTACCAGATTTGCACTTACACTACCTGGCTTTCTCCTTTGCAATCCCTGAGTTTTTGGTTGCAATTCTGACACAACCCTTTCGGGTGGGTGGGACTTCTGAGAAGTCCTCTCTCATAGGACAGTGGTTTCTCTTGAGTGACAGTTCAGTGACCCGGAAGTGATGTAGCCTCCAAGACTTTTTTTTTCCACCTCGGTCAACAACATGAATTTTGAGCCCCAAACACATCCCAGAGGAGGATTAAGCAATAGACGGCAGGATATGGAGTCTTAGTTCCGGATGTTCCCGCCTCTGACTGACTAACAGCAAAGTGACTGTACCACTGACTTGTAACATTGATGTTCTCCACAAATAACACAAGCCTGGAGGAGCTCTGCCATTTTTGTAGAGTTGCTAAAGCTAACGGTTAGCTTCTACTAGCCGAGACACTTTCTGCTGTTTTGTTCTGCTGTATGCCACGTTGTTAATTTTCCAGTAGCGTGCGGCGATTGGTAGAACCTGTCCCACGACCGAGAGCCGTCAATGGAGCGTTGCCAGACTAAATTATATATTTATTTAGTCTGGCTTGCCAGGCTAGTGTAACAAGCCCCAGGAGTTGGGCCTGTTGACAAGATTAACTGTTCCTGTAAAACAGGAAAAAGATGAGACAGAGACAACCGGTGCTGTTAGTCTTTGCCTTGCTCCCGCCGAATTTTTATTAATACAATCACATCATGTATCTTCAAGTTGCAAAACCATCATCCTTCACATGGTCAAACAAAACACTTAGTATGTAGCATCCTTAAAATTTAAATCATACATGCATTCGGTTCCTCTCAGCACCGACATTCACAACCGTATGAAATGTATGCTTTAATACCTTTTACCTGTGACTTTAATCGAGAATATATCTATTTCTGATCTTAGTCCAACATATCTTTACTGTTTTCTTAACCAAAATATATTTATTCTGCTTCAGGTCTAAATATTTATTCTGCTTTTAACAACAGTACCCGGGCTTGTTATAACGCCCAATTAGCTCATTAGCTCACAAATACATCATGGAGGAATCGCGTATATTCTGGCAGCTGAGCATAAACATTCCTTTAAAAAATCACTTTTCAGAACCAGTAACCACACATTCTTTACTGCCAACGGCATCTTAACCTATTTATGAAACGTATCAGGAGACAACCGGAGCTTATCTAGCTAAAACAGCACGAAATAAGTGTGGAATAAATGTAAAATAATAATCAACATGGCGGCCGCGGCTGGCCCGACCTCAGCATTTTTCAGTCTCTCTACCTCTTACATTAAACCAATCACAGCATTTACACTTCCACATTGAGCTGTGTTTCCCATCAATAGCTTACAACCGTTTTCATGTTGTTTTACTCAGTCACTAACCTGTAAAACAGGAAAAAGATGAGACAGAGACAACCGGTGCTGTTAGTCTTTGCCTTGCTCCCGCCGAATTGGAGAAGGGGACCTCTAACCCTGCTACTCTGCCTCGCTATTCAAGGCGCCACCCTGTGGCCTGGTGTTGTAATTGCAACCAACAGAAAGACATCAGCAGTGCCACTTTTCCTCATTTCAGCATTAGTTTCTAATGGGACTACACATTAGTGTGTCACACACTCCCTGACAAATAAAAATGACTCCCGACATTCAAAATACAAAATTTTTTTTCAAACGTAACACAGTCAAATATTTAACACAGCATTTGTACGGAGTAAGAGTATGGTATAACTGAGTAAGGAACACAAGATGTAAACCCTGGCCCAAATGGCACAAACGGCGTTGGCGTCCATGGCTGGTATGGGAAGAATGGCGCAGCTAGTGCAGACACCATGGCTTGAGGCTGTAGCGAAGGCTCACCCAGTGACTCATAAGTGAATACTTGTCTAGGTCTCCTTTCTCTGGTGGACCTTCGCAATTCAGCCTGTGGATGATCTGGATAATCTGGCTGTGACTCTACCACCGGAACAGGGGGCATCTGTGGTACCGGTAGATTGTCTCTTTTCGTCTGTTCCTGCTCACTGGGAGCTCCCGCAATTTCACCTTCTCTAGCTGGTTGCAGGAAGTGGTCCCTTTGGTCCTCTGGGGTTTGGCTTGTTGAGGGTATGTCTGGCTGACTGTAATCAGTGTCCCTTCCCACCTGACCAGACTCTCTGGGGAACCTAAACCAGTACCCTACTGCATCCTTAGCACATTCCGAGTCACTCGAGTCATCTTTCTGTCGATGTTGGTCACTTAAGTTAGCTTTCCTCTGTCTTTTCGGTCTCTCAGGTGCTCGCGCAGGTCTCAGAGGGGGGGGGGGGGGGGGGGCTCAACTGGGAGGTCATTAACTAGTAATAGAAGGTTGCGGTGTAGAACCCTCGTCTTACTCCCCTCACTGCCCTCAGGGTAGACTGCATAAACTGGAATGTCACCTACTTGCCCTTTAACTACATAAATGGTTTTCTCCCAGTAAGATCGAAGCTTTCCTGGTCCCCCTCTTTCACCAGTTTCTAACTAGGACCCTATCTCCAGGCTGTAAAACTACCCCCTTCAGCTTTTTGTCATAGTAAGACTTGTTTCTCAAACTAGAAAACCTACTTTTCTCGCTCGCTATTCTGTACGCTTCTGTCATCCTTTTCGCCCACTTTTCTGTGTAACTTTTGTGTGATATTATCTGTTTCTGTCATGAACCGAGTTCAGAAGCTCCGTGAAGACGCCAACACAGTAAAAATATATTAAAAAGTCTTTATTTAATGCAGAGGTACCTGGAGGGCAAGGCTGAGGCAGGTTCAGAGGCAGGCTAAGGTCAAAGTGGCAGGCAGAGAGCAAGGCAGGGGTCAGGCAAAAAACAAGGTCCAGAGGCAAAGATCAGGCAGGGTGGATGGCTGGAGAACTACTGGCAAGGCTGTAATAATCTGGCATCTGTTGACTGGATGGCTGGTTCTTTTATAGCAGGGGAAGCAGGTGAATGGGATGAGGCTGATTACAGGAGCAGGTGGAATGAATGGAGCTGATTGAAGCTGACAGGTTGCTGGGGAAAGCAGGGCTTGGCTGGAGCTTGGTGAGAGGAACCAGGTGAGCTGAATGAAGGTATAATGAGGAAGTGGAGGAGGGTGAAGGATGGGAGTCATGACAGAACCCCCCCCTCAAGGGCGGATACCAGACGCCCACAGGAAACCAGAGCAGGGTGGGAGGAGGGGGACCAGGAAGGAGGGCCAGAGCAGGGCGGGAGGAGGGGGACCAGGAAGGAGGGCCGGAAGGGTCCGGGGGGCCGGCGACGGGGAACCAGGAGCCGAGACAGTGGGAGTCTGGGGGGTCGGCGACGGGGAACCAGGAGCCGAGACAGTGGGAGTCTGGGGGGCTGGCGACGGGGAACCAGGAGCCGGGACCGTGGGAGTCTGGGGGGCCGGCGACGGGGAACCAGGAGCCGGGACCGTGGGAGTCTGCGGGGCCGGCAACGGGGAACCAGGAGCCGGGACCGTGGGAGTCTGGGGGGCCGGCGACAGGGAACCAGGAGCCGGGACCGTGGGAGTGTGGTGACAGAGGACACTGGACCAAGACTAAGACTACGAGGGGACACTGGACCACGACTAAGACTACGAGGGGACACTGGACCACGACTAAGACTACGAGGGGACACTGGACCACGACTAAGACTACGAGGGGACACTGGACCACGACTAAGACTACGAGGGGACACAGACTCTGGGACTTGAGGGGACACAGACTCTGGGACTTGAGGGGACACAGACTCTGGGACTTGAGGGGACACAGACTCTGGGACTTGAGACTGGGGAACTTGAGACTGGGGAACTTGAGACTGGGGAACTTGAGAGCAGGAGGGGTCCTCTTCAGAACAGGAGGGGTCCTCTTCAGAGCAGGGGCAGGAGAGGTCCTCTTCAGAGCAGGGGCAGGAGAGGTCCTCTTCAGAGCAGGGGCAGGAGAGGTCCTCTTGAGAGCAGGGGCAGGAGAGGTCCTCTTCAGAGCAGGGGCAGGAGAGGTCCTCTTCAGAGCAGGGGCAGGAGAGGTCCTCTTTTGAGCAGGGGCAGGAGAGGTCCTCTTCAGAGCAGGGGCAGGAGAGGTCCTCTTCAGAGCAGGGGCAGGAGAGGTCCTCTTCAGAGCAGGGGCAGGAGAGGTCCTCTTCAGAGCAGGGGCAGGAGAGGTCCTCTTCAGAGCCTGGAGGTGGCGACCCTTGGACTGGAGGCTCGTGGAAAGGTTTCACCGGAGCCCCTTGGACAGGCTGGGCCGGAGCCTCTTGGACAGGCTGGGCCGGAGCCCCTTGGACAGGCTGGGCCGGGGCCTCTTGGACCTCATCCGTCGAAGCAAGATGCGATGGGTCCTCCCGGACCACCGCCAGAGCAGGATGCGATGCGTCCTCCCGGACCACCGCCAGAGCAGGATGCGATGCGTCCTCCGAGACCACCGCCAGGGCAGGATGCGATGCGTCCTCCGAGACCACCGCCAGGGCAGGATGCGATGCGTCCTCCGAGACCACCGCCAGGGCAGGATGCGATGCGTCCTCCGAGACCACCGCCAGGGCAGGATGCGATGCGTCCTCCGAGACCACCGCCAGGGCAGGATGCGATGCGTCCTCCGAGACCACCGCCAGGGCAGGATGCGATGCGTCCTCCGAGACCACCGCCAGAGCAGGATGCGATGCGTCCTCCGAGACCACCGCCAGAGCAGGGTGCGATGCGTCCTCCGAGACCACCGCCAGAGCAGGGTGCGATGCGTCCTCCGAGACCACCGCCAGAGCAGGGTGCGATGCGTCCTCCGTGACCACCGCCAGAGCAGGGTGTGATGCGTCCTCCCGGACCACCGCCAGAGCAGGGTGCGATGCGTCCTCCCGGACCACCGCCATAGCAGGGTGCGATGCGTCCTCCCGGACCACCGCCAGAGCAGGGTGCGATGCGTCCTCCCGGACCACCGCCAGAGCAGGGTGCGATGCGTCCTCAGAGACCACCGCCAGAGCAGGGTGCGATGCGTCCTCAGAGACCACCGCCAGAGCAGGGTGCGATGCGTCCACCGGGACCACCGCCGGAGCAGGATGCGATGCGTCCACCGGGACCACCGCCGGAGCAGGATGCGATGCGTCCACCGGGACCACCGCCGGAGCAGGATGCGATGCTTCCACCGGGACCACCGCCGGAGCAGGATGCGACACGTTGGAGGGTTCTGGGGAAGGTGACCACCTCTCACAGCAGGTCAGACCCTCCATGGCGACATCCTTCAGTGCAGACCCATATACCCTCCGGACATAAAGGTAGTAATTACCAAGTGCTGGGACCGCTATCAACTCTGGATGGGTGGAGAAGATGACATTTAACCTATCAGCCGCCCGCAGACGTAAGTGGGGGCAGGTTGGCTTGGCAAAGACCTCCCACACAGCCTCCTCGACCATCTGCATCATCCCCTGAACAATCTCCTCCGTCGGGACCGGTCCAGAAGCAGAACATGAGGTGCCGTCCGTGGAACCCGCCGACACCAGCACGGGAGAAGGATTAACGCTCTTATCAGCTCCAGAAAACCTCCGGGACCGCCGCCGTCGTGACCTGACAGGAGGGGTTTGAGGCTGGAGCGGCGTGGTCATGAACCCGCTGCACAAGACGTTTGCAGCAGGCCTGGACAGAGGAGTGGAGCCTCTGCGTGGCTCTGGCCTGATGGCCAGCCGCGTTCCCCAGAACGGTGACTCCTGCTCCTTCTCTAGCTCCATAAACTCCAGGAGCGTGAGATCCTCCATGACAGGTACGATGAAAAAAAAGAAGAAAAAAAATACTCCAAGTGCTGTGTCAGCGTTGGGTCAGATTTTTGGCCAGATTATTCTGTCATGAACCGAGTTCAGAAGACCCGTGAAGACGCCAACACAGTAAAAATATATTAAAAAGTCTTTATTTAATGCAGAGGTACCTGGAGGGCAAGGCTGAGGCAGGTTCAGAGGCAGGCTAAGGTCAAAGTGGCAGGCAGAGAGCAAGGCAGGGGTCAGGCAAAAAACAAGGTCCAGAGGCAAAGATCAGGCAGGGTGGATGGCTGGAGAACTACTGGCAAGGCTGTAATAATCTGGCATCTGTTGACTGGATGGCTGGTTCTTTTATAGCAGGGGAAGCAGGTGAATGGGATGAGGCTGATTACAGGAGCAGGTGGAATGAATGGAGCTGATTGAAGCTGACAGGTTGCTGGGGAAAGCAGGGCTTGGCTGGAGCTTGGTGAGAGGAACCAGGTGAGCTGAATGAAGGTATAATGAGGAAGTGGAGGAGGGTGAAGGATGGGAGTCATGACAGTTTCTCCCCAACTAGACCAAATAGGATGTCTACAGGAAGACGCGGGTGATGTCCAAATAATAGAAAATGCGGGGAAAAGCCTGTGGACTCATGACGCGTACAGTTGTAAGCGTGAACTACGTGTGGTAAATGTTCTTTCCAATTTCCCTTTTGTCTCTCACCTAATGTTCTAAGCATCTGCAAAAGAGTCCTGTTAAACCTCTCGGCAGGATTGCCTTGAGGATGATATGGTGACGTTCTTGAGTGTCCAGTACCTGATTTCTCCCTCAGTGTCTTGAAAAGTTCATTTTCAAACTCACGCCCTTGGTCGTGATGGAGTCGTGCAGGGTATCCAAAGCGTGGGATGAACTCTCCAAAGATCCGCTCAGCCGCCGTTTTTCCAGATTTGTTTTTGGTTGGGTACGCCTGGGCAAACCTAGTAAAGTGGTCCAGGACGACCAGGATGTATTCGTATCCCCCTCGACTTGGTTCCAGGTGGAGGTAGTCGATGCAGACCAGGTCCAAAGGCGAGCTGGATGTGATGGTGCCCATAGGAGCGCGTACTTGGGTTGTTGGTTTTTTGCTGATTATACATGCACACTTCCTGGTAACATAGTTTTCTATGTCGTTCTTCATGTGCGGCCAGTGGAACCTCTTCCTCGCCAGCGCCAGGACTCTCTCTTTGCCGACATGTCCCATATCGTCGTGTAAGTGCTTTAACACAGTTTCTTTGTACTTAGCAGGGAGGATTAGTTGTCGTCTCTCACCTGTCTGCCTGTACATTAGTCCATTTTCAAAATGTAATTTGTTCCATTCCTTCAACAACTTTCTTGTTGTTCTGCTCACTGTGTTTCTGACATCATTAGTTAAAACTGTCATTTTCTCCTTTAGTCTGATTACTTCCCCAACAGTTTTGTCCTCTCTTTGTGCTTGAGCGAGTTCTTCTTGGTTGATTGTAGGGATTACAATTGGTGGCTCCTGGGCTTTATTCTCAGCAAGGGCTAGGGCAGCAACCCACGCCACATCACTTTCTTGAGCCACTCTAGCTCCGCTCCAGGCTGCTTGAATCACCTCCGGTGATAACTCCTCAGTACACTCACTAACGTACGTGTCCATATTAAGGGGGAGACGTGACAGGGTGTCAGCATCAACATTGGCCCTGCCGGGTCTGTACTTGATCTCAAAGTTAAAGTCTGACAGTTCCCCAACCCAGCGATGTCCCACAGCATTAAGCTTGGCAGTACTCATTATGTACGTTAATGGATTGTTATCCGTATAGACAGTAAAGTGTGGGGCGTAGTACAGGTAGTCTCTAAAACGTTTGCATACTGCCCATTTGAGTGCTAGAAATTCTAGCTTACCGCTATGGAAGCGATAGTTCTTTTCTGCTGCTGACAACGTCCGGGACCCATAGCCTATCACCCGTAGCTTTCCATCCTGGCGCTGGTAGAGAACAGCACCAAGGCCCTGTTCCGAGGCATCTGTGTGAAGGCAGAAAGGTGAGTTAAAGTCTGGGTAGGCAAGGACTGGAGGGCTGGTGAGCATATTAATCAAGTGTTCAAGCACTTGCTGATGTTCATTGGTCCACTCAACAGGGATCCTAGATGACGACTGGGGACCTCTAGTCTTTGGTTGATGTGATGGATGGGTTGACCTGTCCATTTTGGCCTTTAACAGTTCATAGATAGGCTTTGCAATCCTCGAAAAGTCTTTGATGTAGCTCCTATAGTAGCTGAGGAAGCCGAGTAGGCGCCTTACATAACCAACTGTCTGAGGTGTCTTTGTTTTTAGAGACTGTACTGCGTCTAAGTCCTTTGGATCGATTCGCACCCCCTCGGCAGACACAAGTCGGCCCATATACCTTACTTCTCTGCAAAATAGTTCACACTTTTCAGGTCTTAGCTTTACACCATGTCTCTGGAGCGCTTTTAATACCTGTCTCACACCCTCAACATGCTGTTCAAATGTTGGTGCGTAGCACAAGATGTCGTCCAAGTTTGGGATGCAGCAATTGTCTCTGAGTGACCCCAACATCTCCTCCATGCTCCTTTGAAAATCCGCCGGTGCGTTGGAGAGGCCAAAAGGTATCCGCACCCATTCATAAAGCCCCCAGGGAGTGACGAAGGCTGTAAGGTGACGTGACCCTTCTGTCATGAAGCCCTGGTGGTACGCCTTTCCCTGATCAAGAATAGTGAACCACGAATGCCCCCCAAGGGTGTCAGTTAGGTCTTGGATCCTAGGGAGGGGGTGTTTATCAGGGATGGTCTTCTGGTTCAGTAGGCGGTAGTCTATACAAAGGCGTAATGAACCGTCTTTTTTCGAACACAGACAACGCGAGCTGCATATGGTGACCTGGATTTAACAATCCACCCTTTTGCCAGGAGGTCCTGAATGTACTCCTTTACATCAGAAAACAGAGGCTTTGGGACAGAGGAGTAGGCTTTTTGCACCTGGATGTCATCTTTGAGGTTGAGTGACATTTGTAAACTAGGAATACAACCGATGTCATGTACATCTTTGGCGAAAGCTCCTGACTCCTCATACAACATCTTTTCCACTGTGTCTTGCTGATGTTTCTCAAGGTGGCTTAAATCTACTGGTGGCTGCCACAAGGTTCTTGGGAGGTTTGCTTCACTAGCATTACTCATCACGAGTCAAGATGGTCGCATCCATGAATGTTAATTTTCAGTGTGACGTAGATCTGACTGGATGTTCTGATCCCCTTCTATTTCTTATCTGTGGCTAATGCCTGAAGGGCAGAAGACTGTTGCATGTCCAGCCTGCATGTGAAACTCAGAATAATTGATCGTATTTCACAAAAACAAAATAAAAAACATTTTCTCAGTGAATTTGAACTAAAGCTGAACAATATTTCCAAACCAACATTTTCTGCTTCTGTCATCCAGATGCAAAAATGACATTTTTGAGACAAAACAGACTTTTAAAGACAAAAGTGTATTTTCATAGTGGAAACTGTAGAAAGCTGTTTTTAGTGTACATATATACAAGTTACATTTTTGGATAAACAAAGTAACATATTGTTCATTTCACTTAGGGCAGCTGAAACCACAATGGTGCCATTTTTATTAAGTTTTTTGGCAATGGTTTTCACTTTATGTTCACATTAAACTCAGCTATAAATCATGTCAATGTTATGTTAATTTTGCGTGTTTTATTTTAGTGCTAAAAATACTCTCTGTATTTAGAAATTTTTTATAATGAGAACATTATTGCTACTTTTAGCATGGAATTAATAGCACAGTGTTTTTGTTGGGATTGTATGAGTTTTTGCAGTAAATGTGTTTTTTTTTCTTTAAACAGGGAGTGAAAGTGGAGGGAAACATGCAATAATTGTAACAAAACTAAAGACTTTGGGTTTCTTTTAGCATTATCCTTTAGACAAACTGCAACATTATCACAACATAAAATATAATTATCTTTAATAACTTGACTCTTTTTAAAACTAGGTTGTCTGTAGAACAACTTATTTTGTGATACGGAGTCTGTGAGCTAACATCCATCCATCCATTAATGTCTGTTTGCTTCTCTGGGGTTGGGTCCTGAGGGCAACAGCCTAAGCAGGGAGGCCCAGACTTCCCTCTCTCCAGCCACTTGGACCAGCTCCTTCAGGGGAATTCTAAGGTGTTCCCTAGCCAGCAGAGAGACATAGTCCCTCCAGCGTGTCCTGGGTCTTTCTTTAGGTCTCCTACCGGTTGGATGTGCCTGGTCAACTTCACCAGGGAGGCGTCCTAACTAAATGCTCAAGCCACCTCAGCTGGCTCCACTCAATGTGGAGGTGCAGCAGATCTACGCTGAGCCCCTCCTGGATGACCAAGCGTCTCACAGGATCTCTAAGGGAGAAATCCTGTCCATAAAGGTTATAAACAGAATCGGTGATAAAGGGCAGCTTTGGCGATTCCAACTCTCACTGTGAGCGAGCCCGACTTACAGTCAGCAATGCGGACCAAGCTCTGGCACCGGTCATACAGGGACCTAACAGCCCATATCAAAGGGCCTGGTACCCCATACTCCTGAATTGCCCCCCACAGGGCCCCTCGAGGGATGCGGTTGAAGCCCTTCTCCCAATCCATAAAACACATGTAGATTGGTAGGGCGAGCTCCCACGCACCCCCCAGGACCTAGCACAAGCTAATTTAAAGCTAGTGCTAAAATGGCCATTAAAAAGCCTAAAATATATTCAAGATGGCAACAAAAGTAATTAGTTTTATTTTTTCCTGTTTGGGCTATTGTAATGACATTCCGTTAAGTACAAGCCTCCACAAACAAACCTGCAACTAATATGTCAACGCTCACTTCAGCAAAGGTTATGTTGTGTTTTAGATTTAAAACTTTATTTCTCAACAAAGGTAGTTTTTCTGTCAAGTCTACTTCTTCTTTTCTTTTCTTTGAAGACAATTATAGCTGTGAGGTTAAGCAAAACAGGAATTTCTTTCCAGTGTAACAAAATAAAAGAAAAAAAGCCTAGACAGCATCAGCACATTTTTGCACTGTGCGATCCCATATCATCCCTTCATCTGATGAATGTGACAGTGTAGATTTTTTTATCAAATAAACCCAGTGAAGAAAAGAAGATTCCACGAAGATTTGATAACACACTCGAGGAAAAGCAAAAAAAAAAAAAAGGGCAAACCAGATTGGACGGCTGAGACAAAATAATTGGACCTGTGTCGGTAAACTGAGTGGACGTAGACCCATTTATCAATGGAGTCTGAAGCCAGGCAGTAACATCTTTCTTCAAGAAAGGTCATTGTGAAGAAATGCCTGGAAAAAGTAAATAAAATAAGACTATTTGCTGATATGAGAACAAATTACAATATTTTTTAGCTGCTTTTACTTTAGAGGTGGGGTCAGGAGTGTTTTTGCGGAGCTTATTTTTTATTTTTTTGCCATATTACTTGAAATGCTCTCAACATGTCGATGACAACCAATAATTTAAATGTTTTTAGAAAAAAACGTATTAGTTTTAATCACATCACAAACACCCTGGAAAATCCTCATCCAATCATCATGACCATCATGTTCTTAAGAATTGGATCATAATGAAACTGGACTCTGAACGTTTCTCCTGGCATTCTTGGCTGTAACACTGAAGTTGTGAATAAACCAAGAAAGCTAAAAACTGTTTTGTTTTTTACCATAAAAAGTCACGCTATAGTAAGTATACCAGCTAGCATACTAGGCTTTTATATGGTTACGTAGGTGTGTTACATTAAAAGAAGAAGAAACGATAAAAATCACAAGGCGCTTCACAAAAGACATTTTTATGAATTATTTTTTTAAATGATATAAAACGTGATTTAAATGTATTTTAATAAAAATAAATGAGGAAAATACAATAACTGAAATTTTAAAAATGAGAAGGAAGACAAAATGAATACTAAAAGTCAATACGGGTTCCCGAGAATGACAGAGTTGGTAAAAACAGCAGCATGCTAACGGTTGGCTTCTACTAGACTAGACGTGCTCCCATCTTCCTGTAAAATCAACACAGCCTTCTGCAGTCACGAGCCAATGTGGGTCCACTCAATGCACATTTACAGTGAGACATAGATCTGCCTTGCTTTTGCAACTGAAGGTCTTTATTTTGAAAACGAGCCACTAAACTGTATTTTAGCTCAATGTTTTTAGGCCAGAATTTTCCTCCAAAACAACAGAAATTTTATCCAGTGGGTTGATCCTGATTTCAAATAGTTTAAGAAAAAAGCAATGTACACCAGTCAATGGAGACGGTACACATGAACAAAAGACTGTTTCATGAGAAAACCAGGAAAAACAAGGCCCTCTAAGGAGCGTCTGGTTGTTCACATATGTTCCAACCAAGTTAATCAACACTTGTCATAATTTGTTTCATGAATGATTTGGACAGGAAATTGCTTTTAAATGAGCAGAACATTATATTTAAGAGCACGTCAAGGTACTAAACATGAACAGACGTTTTTCAAGTTGTAATTTTTTGCTTTCAAATGGTTTTCTCTTCATGTGGTTTGGCCACAAGTAGCATCATTGTTGCACACAAGTCCTTGGGGCTATTGCTGTGATATGACTCATTCTTTTTTGTTTGTTTGTTTGTTTGTTTGTTTTTGTGAAGGCAACGTTGATTGAGTTTTTAGGGCCAGACAGCCTTGGAGGAAAAAAAAATAACACTCAGAGATCTATCTGGTAAATAACACGATCTACACCGTTCCAAATACACATTATGTCCTGCACAGCAATATTGCCCCAAACTGCAAGTTACATGGCACTGCATCAAAATACAGACAGCTTGGAGGGAAAGCCAGAGGAAGACGAAGGCAAAGCATGGGAGGTTTGATGCAGAAAAGGGGGAGAGCGAGTTGAAACTGCACACGAAGCTTTGTAAAGCCTCAGCCATGAAACATCGCCTTCCTCATAAGATGATTATGTTGTTAAATGAGATATGGCAATACTCTTGTAAGCGCTTAATCCAAGGATCTCCAGCTGCCATGCAAATGTAGCGGATGTCAGCAGGATGACACAAAGCCGGGGAACCAGAATTCTGCTCATCCTCCACTTCACCTCTCCCCCCCGCCTGCTTTTGTATAATTTTATAGGCCTCTGGTTGCTTGAGCTCATCGTGCTAATTCTGTCTCCGAAGTTGGCGGAAGCTGTGGCATGTCTGGTCTGAACTACTGCTTGCTAAGCCAGTTTTGTTTGTGCAATGAGAAACTGAAAATTTTTTTTCATCAGACTTACTTTTTGTTGCGGGGGGGGGGGGGGGGGGGGGTGTAGTTTGATATCCAGAGCAACTTCTGATAATCATTTTCTGCATTTACTCCAGGCTTTCCCAGCTGGGATGTTAACGGGGGTGTGCAGGGTAGACTGAATCAGTGAAATCTTTCTCCGGGGGAACATTAGAATATAATGTTTGACTCGGCCTCTTGGGATTCGTGTTGATGACATCATGACTAGGAAAGTGCAAATGAACACCACTCCAGACCCATTAAATCAGATAGCGTGATCATCTGCTCTAATTTGCCATCAGTCGGACTAATTGCATCTGACTCCAGAGTGTCGTGTAATTCTCTCAAATTGGTTAAAGTGACTGCGATGAGCTATGCTTACACTCACTTTATGTCAGGTGATTCAGGTATGTCCTAAAACTAACTAATTGCAACTTGAATATTACTTTGTGGAAGAACGGTACGTCTACCATTTGAACAGCAAACATCCAATCCCAAAACCAAAGTATGTTACCACCATAATATACATTGGGATCAAGCTTGTCAAATCTAAGTTGTTGAAAACTGTTTATTGTTCAGTCTACCAGAAGGTGCTTTTTTCCTTCTCCACGTGAAATTTATATCTCTAACTGCCCCTTTCTCTTTTCTTTCCCCTTCCCTTTTATCACTTTTCTTTTCCAGTACTCCCTTCTGCAGCTCTTGGAGCTTTGTGCTCATGTTTGAGTTCTCACTGGCTGACAGGTTGTCACAGATAATAAGTTTTAATTCCCCGTGTGGGACCAAAACTCACTTGCCTTGTAATTTCCTCATCATTTTATTCCCTTTTGAAGCCCTTGGATGTAGATTGGTGAAATGTCAGCTGGAACTTTGTTGAGATGAGACGGTCATGTATCCCGCTGCATTAAGACTGGACTCTGTCAAATTAGTGACAACTAAGCTGTTCCCACACTCTTTCATTTATTTTTATATTACTTTGATTAAAAGTTTAAATTGGTTGATTGGGAGAGAGAGAAAAATGCCAGATTGCAGGGTTTGGATTATACGACGGTGGTGTCTGAACAGTGAAACGGTTGGTGCTGACTTGCGGGAGTCGTATGATTTCACTCCAACCCCTGATCCCCATTTGTCCCAGCGGTGATGTGTCTAAACGCACCACAGCCGCTCTGATGGACACTCCGCCTTGAGCTCCCGTTCACCCCTTCCACCCCTCAATGCCACTTTCTCCCCAATCCAGAATAATGAGCCTTTCAGAAATTCAGCTCAGGGATCCCGGCCCAGTGGCATGCTCGGCAGTCCACACTTCCTCGTCTTTTCCTCCCACCGAAGCCCCGGAGCTTCCAGGATGTCGGGGAAGTAAAGAAAGGGGGGAGAAAAAAAATCACAGCTCTGTTGGCCAAGTGTGGCCGCTGTTTCAACAGGATAAGTTGGTGAGGAAAAGTATCCTCTCAGTCGGCCTGAATGTAAACGAAGAACCCTTCGCTGCCACCCTGGATGCCTGATCTGTCTTCTGCTTTGGATGGCTGGATAGATGTTCTCAACCTCATAAAGGACGCAGCTGTGCTGTATCCGAGAAAGGATAAAAACACACAAAGACAACTCCTGTGAATTTATGTCGAGGTCTTCTTCTTTGCAGCACAAAATTGTCACAGACTTTCCAACTATGAGGTTGGAATAAAGTCTGCCTTCTTTCACAGCCTATTAGAGCTGGGGGAAAAAATAACTCCTAATGTCCTTCACCTATCCAGAGAAACATGTACAGGGGGTATATTTTGTGAGACAGTTGAATTCATTTATAAAAGAAGAATGTAGATGCGTCACACATTTACTGCCCTTTTCTACTTTTGAATCATCTATGTGATTCTCAGCGGATCACGTGTAATGGATGCTGTTAATGAAGGTTGTTAATTTAAAGGCACCTGCGGGCTACAGCTTTTGCATCCGTACGGCTGCCGATCCAGTGTTCTCTCTGTACGCTGACAGAGGAAGGCCCAGAGAGAAGTGAGGAGATGGAATTGGATTTGAAGCTCTGAGGCAGGTAATAAAAAGCAACACTCCCACACACCAAGGAATGTGATTTCCCCAAGTACCCCTGGCAGACATGTTGAATTTCTCGCTGTAATGTATAGGCAACTGAGCAATTCATAACATGGTGGGCCTCGTTGTGTACACCAAAGCTGAAGCTTGTTTTCTCATTAAAAGGCTTGAAAATATGCCTTGAACTTTAATCAAGCCTGGTGTAATGTACTTTCTACCCATGCAGTACCTTGTTCTGAAAAACGCCTCTGTTGCCATGGTAATTCCTCAGCGGGCTGAGCAACTTTGGTAAAGAAAATGGAGGATTGCTTCTTATGAAAGCATTTGATTAACTCATAAAGCAGGAGAGTGAGACAAAGCTAAAGAAGAAACTGTTTTTGAGCACATACATAGGCTGAATGCCACTGCCCAGTGGTAGCTCAACCTCTGTTGAGTGCAAACTTTAGGTAACAAATGTTATTGGTGGAATACTGAGCGGTAGTCTGGTAAGCCATTTTATATATGGATTATATGTGAACATTTAGTCTGACCACTACTTATAGACAGAGCCCATTCACGGGGCGGAATCTACAGTTGTCTTATAAACTGTCTTTGCTATACGACAACAAACAACGTGACATACTCACCCTTACGGATGTTAGCTCATTCACTGCTCCTAAAGTAGTCATTTGCATTTTTTTTTTATTGTGTGGGCATCAGAACGAGCCCCCGCACCATGAGAAGAAACATCCCAGCTCTAAAGCCAGTCTTCATCCGCGTACATCACACGTCACGTGATCAGGAAGCAGAAAGTCCATGTGTTAGGAGATCGTTTTGGGCCGCAGCTGTAAACAAAGTGAGGCGCGAACCGGAAAGGCTTCTGCCGATCACAGTTCGACAACGCATTATAAAAGAACGGATAATGCTCAAAAGGCGCGGATTCTTCCTGACGTAAGAGGTGAGTCTCCGCTTTGTTTTGGTAGTTTTGGCGTTGACATCATCCTAGAGCGCAACGTTCTGTGACTCTTAAAAAAACTGTAAAAACGCTGGCAGGGAAGGGCTTTTCTGATCCGGACACGTCTGGCAGTGAATGAGTTAGTCAACATGGCAGTCCACCATACAATGTCGAAGAGGACTTAAATACATATTTTTTCTATATAAAGGAGTAAGGTTCCTCTATCTGCACTTGACTCAAAGAAAAGCCCATGCCTAAACATCCCAAAGTTCATGCCAATGCCGTTTCAAATGAGCCTTGACCATCTTTGTTTTTTCCCTCAGTCACAGTAACATCTCGCCCACACCAACAAAGTGATGTGATTGGCCCGCCTAGCCGATAGAACGTTATGATTGGCAAGACACAAGACTGATTGGGCATACCAAAGTTCCAATAGAGTGTGGCAAGACCAACGTGGACAGCTAAATCATTTTGCTTCTGCTATGGTCTCTAGATTTCTATAGCAGCGAAGGGCTTTCGGAGCCATATTCCGATTTTGTGGAAAGCCTGGCAGTACACAAACATGGGATGTTTTTAGCATCACTTTTGAAGAACAGAAAAGGAAAAATATTTGTCAATTTAAACTATTGCATAAATGAATAAAACAATTAGCAGGAAAAAAGTGTCAGGGTCAGTTGGTATTTGTTATTTCCCCTTATCAGGATGTGTGAAGAACAAAAATGGTTGTCTATTTGTGACCGGTGTGAAACAGATCCGTTGAACATAACAGGGCTTTCACAATAACCATTAGTTTCTAACATCCTAGTACTGATCGGCAAAGTGTTGAGGATACATGCACTTTTTTGTCTGCAGTAAAAACAGCATTGGAACTTGTCACTGAACATCTATCACCAAAGCTTGCTTACTAAACTCAGGGTTTATCACACCAAACACTTGTCCCCAACATGACTGAAGGGAGTACGTTTATGGGTCTCTTGGTGCTGACTCTTCTATTTCTAAAAATAATGTCTCAAATGATGACCAGAGCTTTATCATTACCTTTTGTTATGTACTTTAAAGAGGTTCATTTTATAGAAGGACAAAGAAAAAAATCTAACTCTTGTATTGTATCCCAATGGTGATCCTCTCAAAATCACTGCAGGGGGAATTTCCTTACTGTGACAACCTTCACTACAGCAATAGAAGGCAGTATGCACAGTGACATAAAATGATCTAGAGCATCACACAAATCTTATCTGATGGTTTCACATCTCTCCTAACCGTTCCTTAATTTTCTTTCCCTGTGCTTCTGGCTGAGAATCTTCACATTTTAGAGTTGGGTTTCTGCGAAAGTGGTCCAAGTGAGGATATAAAGACTGCAAAATGGAGGGCAGCAGTGCAGTCATAGCTCGAAGGCTTGCCAAAGTGGTCATTAGGCTAGAATATACAAATAAATATATATATATATTGGATTTGACTTGGAATGTGACTGAGAAAAAGTTTGGACTGCAACATTTTAAATTCATTTTTGTGGAAGAAAGGATGTCCCCTTGGCGTTAACTTTGCATACCTTTTACATGTACAAAGGCATTTTAAAACAGAAAAAATTAAGGGCAAAAATATACATTATGGTATTTTTTAATTACATTTTCTATACAACTTTAACTGAAAAGGACACCAGTCAGTTGCTGCCTGTCAAGGCCTGATTGAAAGTGGCAGCTCAGATAATTAAAGCTAAAGTAAACTGTGGTTGTTTTTGCACAACAGAGAGGTACGATGGAAAAACAGCTTATCGGATGCCATGTTAAACATGGCTGGCAGCAGGTGTCAGTCCTGCTTAAGTCCGACCTTGCAGAAAGGCTGCATTTTTCAGTTTCCCCTTCAGTAGTTCCAGCGTGGTGTCCTGAGAGAGGTGGGGGAGAAGGGTGTCTATGTATAAGGGCCCTCGGTAGCTGTCTATACAGGGCTGTCGGAGCAGCAGGGACGGCCCTAGGCTGGAACTAAGCCTCATGCCTGCCTCGCTGACACTGATCCGCCTCCCTTGCCTCGCTGCACACCCTAAATAAAGCAGCTCTGGGAACAAAGGTTAAAGAAGATGGAGGTTTTCACTCTGAGTCATCTAAATGATATTGAATTCCCCCTTAGCCATGCAGCTCACAGTGGTTTCTAGTAGGATTTGCATTCAACACAAAACTTAACGGGTTTCTTTAATCTGTAGGCAAAAGGGCAGCCATCCTCTTGGCTAATACTCGAAACATTTGGTGAAGAAACATTAGTTTCTTATTTCGTGTGTAACAAAGGAGGCTGACTGACAGTAATGGAAGGGAGGTACATAAAAATAGTGTCAATCTCAGCCTCATGATGGTTCACTGAACAGCAAATCACTGGCAAATGTATTTCAGGGTTTCAAGTATGCCTTTTTCTCTCAAGTCACTGTGAAAAAAGCTGAGAAAATTCACAGCAGAGGCAATCTGAGGGCACGAACTGTGAAACGGACAACCTAGAGTACGGCCGGGAAACGCCTCAATCCCTCTGTTGATCCTAAACCCCGAAGATGCATCGGCTAAAGTGCTGAATGGATTTTCCTTTTTTGTCCAAATAAACACAGTCAGCAAGGTAGAATAGAAAACAGATGACCGTCAGTCGATCAAAGGAAACTCATAGCTTGCCAGCACAGCAGGATGTTATTGTAGTGCAGAAACATGATAATGCAGGGGAGATTAATGAGCAATTCACTGTGTAATTATTTACAAGCACGGTCATTAAAGCGAAAAGATGTGATTTAATGGTAAACACTGCTGGGCAGAGCTGTTAGTAGAATCTAGGCTGTAGGCAGTGTGGTGGTATTTAACGTAAACCACCTCGGAGCAGTTTCTACCTTTTGAATACTTTGCAGTGAAACCAACTGTCTGCCATTAGGAGATCCAGAACTAAGATGGAGTGTAAAAATAAGAGACGGACTGCCATCACTCTTTGAACGTGTAATAACTAGGAGGCAACAGGGGTCAAGTGCCTTCACTCTGTCCACAGCTTAGACTGTACGGTACAAAAGGCAGGCAGTGAGTCATTTTACCACTTGACTTTATTGGAAAATTGTGGTGTTGACTGCTCCGGCTGTGGTAAGATGGTCTATAGAGGTTAGGCATCGTCAGAGACACAGGTCTAAGTTGGGACCTCTCTGGTCACTATGCAAGCATCAGATAACCGTTTTCTTTTTAAATTGATCTTATATTTGGATATTGTAAAGTTCAGTGAGTTGAGCAGAAATGGGAGGAGGGAGCTGAGGTGATTTGCTGAGAAGCTTGGGCATCTGATCAGGATGCCTCCAGGTCATCACCCTATGGTGGTTTCTTGGGTCTGTCCTGCTGAAATGACCAGGGGCAGAGCTAAAACTTTTTGGAGGGATAAAATTTCATCTAGGGTTGCAGGGTACTATTAACCCTGGTAAACTACCATAAAGACATTTCCAACACTGCTTATACAAAACAAAAAGACAGTAGTGCGACCCGCACAGACAAAAGTGAAACTGAACGCGCGTATGCAGCAGAAGCAGAACCAGTGACCACAAGCATCGGGATTGCTCCATTTCCACCTAGGAAGTGGTTGAAGTCTGCTGTGTGGAAATATATCTAATATATCTAAAATATTCCCACGCAGGAGACTTCAACCGCTAGTACGTTCTTGTGTACTTGACAAGTATGATCTAGCTTGTACAGCAGAAGGTCTGTTCTACAGAGTTAGGGAGGACAAGGATGGCATCTGGAACAGAACCGTGCCCCGTTGCATCGTTGCTTGTTGCTGTGGTTGAAAAAAGTAATCAAAATAAAAGTCCCTCAAATAAAATTATAATGAATACATTATTTGTATATGTTGTCCACTTTTGAACAACATCGATCAAATACCAGCATTTCCCAATATTACATGAAGAAAAAGTTTATTTTTCATCAAAACAGAGCTAGTTAAGACAACACTTTTATTTTGATGGTGGGTTAGCTAACTAGCCTATTGAGGGATTGTGTAGCATCTGAAGAAAAAAAAACAAATATACAACACATTTTGCAGGTTACACACAATTATTTACAATGACATACAACTTTCTGACATTAAACACTACAGTTATGAGCTTTGTCTGCAGTTAGGAGTATAAAAAATTGCGAAACAATGCATTATGGGATATTTTGTTGCCCCAAGTCCGCAGAGGGATGCACTGATGAATTCTCGATACAGTGGGCAAAACTATGAGTGAAGTTATCATGTACTTAGGATTGGAACAGTAACTGGACCAACGTTGGATAGAAATTTTAATTTTAGCGCTGAAGGGCGGAGCCTATTAAGAGAACACAGCTGGTTACATTTTTCAATAAGAATAATCCTGTCAAAATTTGGTTGGACAAAACGTCCTTTTATTAATAGCCCCTTGCCAAAATGATGCCTCTACTTATGGTCCTTAAACACATATAGTTGGTGAGAGTTAATGGATCCTAACAGTTAGCAATATCTGGCCCAAGTTAAGCCCTGATCACAAGGCTATAGAACAAATACAGTCTCACCAGAATCTGACTGTTTTCAGACATTTAATTTGTGTAAATTAATTTTTATTAAGCAAAATGTTGTGTTTGAATATTTTGTATTTAAAATACACAAGCAAAAATCTCATCCGTAAAAATTCAACAGCATTTCAACGTTAAAATGTTTTTATCAAAAAATCAACAGCAGAATAAAGCTGCAATAAATTCAACAACAAAAAACTCAACATCAACTGAGGTGACATACTGGTGACCCAAGCAAAAGCAATCGTCACTCAATCGAGTCGAGTGTCTTTTAGCCAATCAAATAACACTTATCTAATCACGTGACACCAGTGGGGTGGCGACTCAATCAAGTGACGATTACTTTAGTTTGATCACCTCAGTTGTAAAATTTTTACTGTTGAAATTCTGATGTTGAGTTTTTGCTGATGAAATTTGTACATTGACACATTCATAAATTATGGTGTACAAATCACTTTACAAATACATTGCTAAAAGAAAATGTGCAATTGCTGTATATATGTTGCAATTAGTTTGCAGTTACATTATTTGCACCACTCAATAAATAATGGAATAATTTCTCACAATTTTGTGTCTCCTACTGATAAAATCTCACTTTAATAATCTTTATTAGCTGCTTTAACTAGTTCTCAGTCATCTTTAAACTATGATTAGGCTGTAAGAATTTAATATACTGTACATGTTATTTAATGAACCATAAGACATGAGATTCCATAGTAAATATGAAATCAATCTTATGGATCTTTGGGTACTTTTAACCAGAAGATTGGAACTTTTTATTGCAGGGATTATGTAACACTTCGTATTAACTCAGAGACAAAAGAGAGTCAAGTTTAAAAAGTTTAACGATTTATTACTAAACAAATTAAAACTAGACTAACTTTAAACACTAAACGTATGCTGTAACTTAGGTGAAGTGAGACGGAGAATGGTGTAGTGTGGAATGTTGTTCAGAACCAGCAAATCCAGAGAAACGATTAGTTCTGATGGGAGTGAAGGTGATGTCTTCACGCTAAGCTTTGATTGGGAAATTCATAACACACATTGAGACGCCATCCTGTCGGTCTACGTACCCTTGGCGGAAGTCCCCGTCTAGATCAGGAGGTGTAGAGGTCCAGCTTGGACCTTTCTGGAGCCGAAGCCTGTAGAACAGCCGCGGCCGCCGACCAGGCCAGTCTTGAGATACTCCCGGGTCACGACAGTTTATTGGCATTTACCAAGACCCAAAACGGGGTTGTGATGGTTCAGCTTTTATTCTGAAAGGAACCGTTGCTTGGTTGGAACAGCAACAGATTTTCCAGCTTGTCGTTGGTTCTTTCGGCTGAAGAGGAAAGTTACGGATTGGCCACTCTGACAACTTCTCTAGAACGCTTTGAACTGGAGTTAAAGATGACGTGGGCATAGTTTTATAATTCGGATGTTTTGATTTATGGTCGAATGAAAAGACGACAGATTTACCAAGCACCACCAAAACCACTCCTCCGTCAGATCTGGAAGATCCTGATTGGATCAGTAAAAGCAATGTGTCATGTGGCTTAACGCTACATGTGATCAGTCTCTAGTGGAAACATTTAGTTATATTACTTATTATATTCTGTAGGATTATAATATAAAGTAATTTATATTTTCATTTCACAAATTGGTTCAGATCTTATTATTGACTAACACTTTGTTTGATTAGCTTATTAAAAATAGAGTTCTTTGATTTATTAAAAAGAAAGAGTCCTTGTCTTCATTCTTCTCTTGGTCTGGAAAGGAAAACAGTTTAGAAGCAAATGCACAAGACCTTGAACAATATCTCATGCAGATCTTGCTGAGGAGGGGGGGAAATGACCTTTAGGTGGAAAACAGTCGTTTCATTTCGTTACAAGGCTGTTTTTAGACAAAATCACAAAAACCTGTGACATTTTCTTGGATTTAGTTTCTACATAGTGGCAGTTGCTCATTAAAAATTTGCCTTTGGAATGTGGGCCGAGCCGTTGGCTCAGGCGACAGGGATTTACATGCAGGTGACCCGGGTCCGAATCCAGACTGGGCCAGATTTCTTCAAATCAGCTCAGAAAGTTGGACCGAGCTTTCTTGCACTCCAGCCGGTCAGAGAGGACAAAGCAGCGCAGTGCAGCAGGTGGACAGGTGGAGTGAAGAAGGAGCTCATGGCAGCAGACAGAGCAGGTGCATGGCCTCTAAGCAACAATTAGATCATCATCAGGAAATGTGTTTGTTCAATAGACCATTATGTCTAGGACATAAAATAAATGGAAGTAGGGCTTGTAAATGCACCTGTAGATATTGAATTAAAGCAACGCATTCAGGGGAAAAGACATACTCTGTGTAAAATCTGATACAAGTGACAAGTCATATGAACCGAATGCAGTCAGAGGATTAATAATTCAAATCAACAGAGCCCTTTCTGAGACAGAAAGGGAGAAAACAGAGAAATAGGAAATACGATTCCCCATGTGTGCTCACTTCCTTTTTTTTCCTCTACAAGATTTATGAAATCTGGGACACCGAGTTATATGTGTTTAGAATTCCTTCATGTGTACTTTTACAAAAGATTTTTTTCCCCCCATGAAGTCAGCTGAGAGTGAAAAACTTAAACGCCAAAGTTTATCTTAAAAATTCTGACAAAAACAACATCTGATGTGGCAGTTTCTGGTCGGAGATGCTCTTTGGCTTGTAAAAGGTTCACGTTTAGGTCAAAAGGAGATTGCTCTTTATTTATTGATTAAGTATTCGACGAAACAGAGTGCTGTTTGAAATTGCGATGCTGCGATTATCCCAGTGATGTGTTGCCAGCCAGCCTCCTGTTGGGGTTAATAACCAAATCTCCTGCAGCACTCGTCTCCTGAGTGATGCAGCAAAGGTGGACTGACCTCAGCTATCTCCTTGAGGAAAATAACTGCATGCTGTTGTTTATTGTTTTTCCTTCTTCCATGCCTGTTCCCCATGTCCATGCTTGTTTTTGATTCGTTTGGCTTCTGGTATGCTACACAGAGATGCCCTTTCCTTCCATCGCCTTGGGTGCTGGTGCTGGTCTGGGACTTTACAGGCACCCACATCTAGAGAGAAAAAACACCCCGTGGCTGTGCTCGTCCTCTTCCTTGTGATCCCAAAGCATCCGGAGGATTGTTTTGAATTCTTCATCCCCTCTAAAATTCACTCTGAGTTGTAAATTTCCAGTTTGCTAATACACGTTGTATCCATCGCCACCCCCTAGGACGTGCTGCTGGGGAGGCCCGTGTTCACAGCCGGACGCGGAGACAGACACATGCACGACTGTTTTCCCGCCAAGTCGGATTTGTAGTATTTTCCCCCAAGAATCTCATGGCGTTCACCCGATAAGCTTTATCCTGCCAGTTTCTAGCTGCCTGGCATTGAAACGCACGCGAAGCCTCCGAGACCTTCCCTATCATTATTCATGAACATCATTATTTTGCAAGCGTCTGCATTCTTTCAATGAAAATCTTCCCAGCCACTCTAACTGGAGGCAGCCTCTGGTATCAGCGTGCAGCACTTTTTTTTAAATATTCTTTTTGGTTTTAAGTCCAGAAAATTAAGTGTGTGTGAACCATCGTAAAACATGCAGCTGACAGGCATTTGGCTAAATCTTTCCAACGCTTAATCACCCCCTCCTCTCGTTCTCTATCCCCCTCCCAACCCTCTAATTGGTTTAATGTACAGTGAAATAAGGTCGGCTGTTTGCTTTTTAAAGTTAAACTGTGGACAGATTCTGCCTTTCTTGCCAAATGGCTGTCAGATTCCGTTAGCCGCTTAGGTAGATTGAACAAAAGGGATGCTTTAAGCTGAAAATCCAATCTGAGGTGGGCTGGGAGTGAAGTATTCTTTAATAACCAAATGATGCATGAATTCTTACAGTGGTAGTAGTCCGTAGCAGAGGTTACAGAAAGGGCAGTGCACTTTGTTAGACTGAAATATAAAGTTTAATGAATAACACCTCAAGCAAACATTTATTCCTTCCAATTGCTTTTTAAAAAGCACCCAGCTACAGCATTTTTCCAGCTAGGGAGCTGCTGCTTGTGTTCCTATACAGACAGGAGGTTGATACTGTCAGGGAGCTGGAAACCGTTAGCTGACTGCAAGATGTGCAAGTTCAACTCTATTCCAGAGAATGTTGCTAACGAAGCTAAGTCTGCATCAGTGAGGAGAGCTCAGCATGTCAACACGAAATACCTGAGTTCCCCATTATGCAGGGTTGTTATTTACCTCATGCCAAAGCTGTCCCCATTATCATTACTGGAATGTTCCAAACAGCCAAATAAGGCATTTATATAATTACCCATTTATAGTTGTATTTTTTTTATTCTGAAATGTTTTATTGGTCATTCAGTTTATACTGATTACCATGCAATCGGATATGATCAAAGAGATGACTTTAATATAATACATCTAAAACAGGGGTCCCCAATCCTGGTCCTGGAGGGCCGGTATCCAGCAGGTTTTGTGGTCTTTCTGCTCCAACAGCCTTGATTCAGTGGTTGGACACCTGTTCAGCAGCTCATCAGGCTCTGCAGACGCCTGTTAATCACCTGCTGATTGAAATCAAGTGTGTTGAAACAGAGTTCAAACTAAAACATGCAGGATACCGGCCCTCCAGGACCAGGATTGGGGACCCCTGATCTAAAATGGGGCGACGGTGGCACAGGAGTTAAGTGCTCGCCTCGCAATCGGAAGGTCGCAGGTTCGAGACCCGCTCAGTCTGTCGCTGTCGTTGTGTCCTTGGGCAAGGCACTTAACCCACGTTGCCTGCTGGTGGTGGTCGGAGGGACCGGTGGCGCCTGTGCTCGGCAGCCTCACCTCTGTCAGTGCGCCCCAGGGCAGCTGTGGCTACATTGTAGCTCATCCCCATCAGTGTGTGAATGGGTGTGTGAATGGGTGAATGACTGATTGTGTTGTAAAGCGCCTTGGGGGGTTCTAGGACTCTAGAAGGCGCTATATCAAATACAGGCCATTTACCATAAAATGTTGCGACGTATCCTCTCATGAACACGTTAAAATATCATCTAACATTTTTATTTACAGGATGGCGGAGGATGTCTTCAAATTTCATGAAAGAACCGCCCCTTCCACGTTTTGAAAAAAAAAGTGCATGAGAAAGAACGCCCAATTTGCTCGTGCACGCTCTGTTTACAAGTAGCTGCCAGCCTTGCAGCAATTCTTCTAGCGGTATTGTCTGAATTGAATTTCTCCAGATAGCATGCTGAACTTTAGCTTAGCTGTCTAGCAGAAAACTGGCAACAGAGGCGTCTGTGGGAGCCTAACCTTCACTTTGCGCAGGATGTGAAAACTACCCAGCAACGAGCACGTACGACGACGTCCTTGCGTGAATGGTTCACGCGAATGGTTGACAGTTATGAGGACCAATGGTTCAGATGACCCACCCAGATGAAAAAGATCTTTAAGTTATTGGTCTCTCACGACAATAAAAATATCATGAATAAATGTGGTTGCAGTATGTTTCACAGGGTAGGAGCGACTGTTGTTTTGACATTTTGTAGATGTTTCCTTGCTTTAAGACACCTGATTCAGTAGCTGAATTACTTCTTTAGGATGTCTTCAAGTTTTGTATGGATCTGAATGACCCTCAAGTTCAGCTCCCGAGGGTTAACATTTCAAACATGCCCAGCCCAGTAGCGCTGCAGTGTTGTCATTGGGCCACAAGGAAAAGGACCTGCAGTCCAGTGCAGACTAGGTGGCATGCTTCCATTATAGCGGGGGTGATGGTGGTGCTGTGTGTGTGTGTGTGTGTGTGTGTGTGTGTGTGTGTGTGTGTGTGTGTGTGTGTGTGTGTGTGTGTGTGTGTGTGTGTGTGTGTGTGTGTGTGTGTGTGTGTGTGTGTGTGTGCATGCACACACGAGCGAATTGTGAACTGGCGTTGTGATTTTGCACTACTTAGATGTAGCCATCCGTACGCTGACAAAAATGTAATGAAGTAACTTTTACTTTGAGTCCATTTTATTTATGATACTTTTTACTTGAGTAAAAATGTAGGCAAGTATTTTTACTTGTACTTGAATAAAAAAAATGATCAAAGTATTGGTACTTGTACTCAAGTAGGAAATTTTAGTACTCTTTCCACCTCTGGGCATAGGCGGTCGCCTGCCTTGCCTGTTGGCGCCCCTGAACATGCCTAATGGGGGCTAGGAGGACCAAGACTGGACACCATTACCATTTCTGGCTTCCATTCAAGATTTGGTTGGTTGAATATGAAATTCCAAGATCATTTTCCCGAGATAAGTCTGAAGATGATTTTCTTTACATTTGTACAAAGAAAATTGCTGAATAGTATTGGTCACTTTTTCAACTCCTTCACCCTGTGAGTTCATTCTCTCGTAATGAGAATGACAACAACCACTAATGGCTGTTTGATGGGTATGTAACATTTGAACCAGGAGGAAAAAGTTCTCCATTAACCTCAGTCAAAGGCACCAAAACAACAAAACGGTTGAAGGTCAGCCAGTCCATTCCTAAACACAAGTGCTTTCTAAAATAAAAGTTCTTAGCGTAATCCAAAAAGCGGTTGCAGTTGCAGTTAGGCAGCCGTTCTGCCTAACATTTCACTTTTAGGATCCACAACCACGTCTTTATTACAGAGGAAATGTTCTAATCAGGTCTTTAAGATGTGATAAAGCATGGTGATTAAGAGCTTTGTAGGAGGGGGATTTTAAATTTCATTCAGGGTTTTAGAGTGAGGTAATGAGCAGAAGCTTAAACAGGAGAAATATGATATCTCTTTGCGGTTCCTGTTGGTATCTTGTATTTTGGATAATCTATAGACTTTGCATGTCATTACCGGGACATGGAATTACAGAGGGCCAGCCTACAACTAACAAGTGTTTGTACAATGTGGACAGTCACTCACTAGGGCTTAAAAATGTACATACTTAGGATGCAGATTGGAGGTCTGGATCTGCTATGCTAGTTGCTCTAAATGTGGTTGCTAAGCTGTTTTCCTCAGAGATATGAAGAAGGTAAAAATGTTCAGTCTGCTAATTTGTTATTTGTACTCAACAACACCCCCTATCCCCCTTTTTCGCTAATAACTCTAAACAGTTACAGACCCATACACGCATGATCTGAAAATATAATGATCCTCTCGGAATACCCTTGGATTTGCTAAGCTACATGCTAATGCAATTGCCTCACCCATTACTTGAACACAGTTGGGGAGAAAAGAAAATAGTAATTTATTGTAAAAAACAACATCTCAAATGTCCTTTATTTTTTAAATTTACAGTCATGCCTATTTTTTTGCATGGAAAATAACGACAGACCTGTTTGATTCTAGCAAGCAGAGGCGCCGCACGCCAACAGGCAGGGCAGGCAATTGCATGGGACCTCCGGGCTACAGGGAGCCCCTAGGTGCCAACAAACTTAAGTCAGATCCAAAACATTAGAGATGAAGTGAAAAGCTACACACACTCTGATAGGGCCCTCCCCATGGCTTCCCTCAGCTCGGCTACACATTTCCGTGTCTTGGCAACCCCTCACCCAACCCCCACCCCCTGCAGGGTACTTTTAGGTTGACATTGCAAGGTTGTCATGGTGCCTCACTGTCTACTGCTAACCTGTTATCCTCAAGCAAAGACAAAACAACACACACATTATACACTTTTGCTATTTTCCACTCAAGGGGGGCACCATTTTGATGTGGACGATAAAAAAAACTTCATTATAAAACAAAATGCAGCATAATTAAAACTACAATACAGTTTTTGACATTCTTACGCTTAAACCAATCTAATAAAGCTAGCTGGTTATTTTTGACATAGTGAAAATAAACTGTTTGGAAACACGAAAGATTCTGGATATTATTTTTTTTTCCATCACTGGATAATTTCTTAGCTTGGAGGCAGTGTTGGATGTTTACGTGTTGCAGGAGCTATCATCCTGGTTTCATAGACCGCACATTATATCAAGTCCATTCTTTAGGCATCAGTGGAAGATTTACATGAAACTCTCTTCCAAGTCATGCCTCAGGCGAGGCTCTTCATCCTCTCAGACTTAGCGCACAGCTGAGGGCCAGACTAATTCCTGTCCACTCTGATTGGGAGGGGAGCGGGAGGGACTGGCCCACATAACCATAATGAGCTGCGCATACACAGTGAGCTAACGTGGCGAGACATGTGGCTACGTTAATAAGGGAGGCAGTGGAACTCTGCTACATAGGTATGTACGTGAAAGTGGCTTGTTATGGGGTATTGATGGGCATTTTTGTAATAAGCTTTGAGAGGTCTGACAGTGAATGGATTAGGAAAGTTTCACTGCCCCTGAGGCACATTTAAGGGCAGTAATGAGGATCTGCATGGCTTCATGTTACCTAATAATTTTGGCTTGCCATAATGGAAGTTAAAATACTCGTAGAATGAATGTGAAACTCCAGAGTTTTAAAAAAAAATACAAAGTTTAATTCTGTTAAAATGATAAGTTTCTGTAAGTTATTTTAAAGTAAACTCCGGTTTAAAGTCGTCTTGACTTTTTAAATGTTGTTTTAAATCCCGCTATACTTTAATGTAATTATAACGAACTGCAAAGATGTTAACTGATCATTTGCAAAAAAACATTTTTTTTATTATAACCTATGTATTTTATTGTTGCAAATGGCCTTTTTATTTGCATTTCATGTGAATCAGTCTAGTTATAAGTTATTTGTGTGAGAAGAGCCAGGTGGAGTGTAGAATATCTTAATTGAGGATTTAGTTTAAGTTGACCTCCATGTAGCTCTCCGCTAATGACTCGTGATTATTTGCAGTAACTGCTCCTAAACTGTCTTTAAAAACGATATTAAAATAATCAGGAACATTAAAATGTAATGATTTTCTCTAAAAGTAAATATTTTCCATGCAGATGATGTAGAAGCATCCCGGTTTGGATTTTCTGGTTAGTGAATAAATGTAAGCATTGCACAATTCACTTGATCAGGTACACCTGTTCAACTGCTTACTAAATTTGATAGCTAATCAGCCAGTCACATGGCAGCAACTCAACGTTTTGAATGTGGTGTGGTGACTTGTTGAAGTTCTACACAGAGCAGTAGATTTAGGACTTTGGACACCATAGCACCAAGACTGGTTTAATTACCAAAGCTTATATTATTGATGATATGTTTGCATGTCTTTTATGACCACATTGGGCCCATCTTCTGATGGCTACTTCCAGTGGGATAATGCACCACGTCAGAGATAATTGCAAGGCACACTTGGCAGTTCAGCTTGCTTTGAGCACCCCCTAGTGTTCATTATTAATTCTCTGAGGTCAAACCGAAAATGAAATTATCTCCTTGCAGTGGGTTTGTCTTTATAACACCTTAATATAAAAGCTGAAATGTCTCCTCAGCCATTGTTAGTTTCTAGAGGAGCGATACATCACTAAATCAAACAAATCAGTGGTGTTGATGATCTAAAACATGTTGGAAGCAGCCTCCAGCTCCACCATGTCAGCTCTACTTCATTGTATAGCTCCTGGGAAAGATGGATTTGGTAGAAAGAGCAGAATAAGGAGAGGGTGGTGATGAAGGTCACACCAAAGCCAGCTTGAACAGGCGAGTGTTCGGCTGCTTTTAAAGGAGACCACTGAGTCCACTGATCTCAGGCTCAGGGGGTGCGAGTTCCAGAGTCTGGGGACCACTGCAGCAAATGATCTGTCACCTTTGACCTTTAGCCTGGTGCAGCACAACCAGTAAGCTTTGGTCACTGGACCCTAAATGAACTATGAAGTTGAATGGCCGCCATTGAAGCTGGAGGAGAAGCGGGGTGATGTGGGTGTGTTTGGAGGACTTGGTCAGAAGTCGAGCCAGGCATTCTGAACCACCTGTAGACGGTTCAGGGAGGTTCTGCTCAGACATGTGAAAAGAGAGTTACAGTAGTCTAAGCGTGAGGAGATGAAGGTGTGGAGAACTGTCTCAAGTTCAGAGCGAGACAGAATGGGACTTAGCTTAGCAATGTTCCTGAGATGGAAGAAGAAAGAGCGAACAAGAGAACTGGCATGAGAATCCAGGGTGAGAGTTGGGTCAAAGGTCACACCAAGATTCCTGACAGAAGGTTTGGTGTGAGAAGCAAGCTGACCAAGAGAGTCTCTGACTTTGGGAACCAGCTTGTCTGGGGCACAGATGAGGATCTCAGTCTTATCTTCATTCAGCTGTAGAAAGCTCCCAGCCATCCAGGTTTGATAGAGTCTAAGCAGGTGTGTAACAGCTGCAGCTTAGACATCTCATGGGGCTTAAAGGAGATGTACAGTTGGATGTTAACTGCAAAAAAGATGGTAGGAGATTCCTTTAAAGGAGCTCAGGATGTGCCGAAGAAGAAGCAGACAGGAGGAAGAGTAGAGGCCCCAGCACAGAACCTTGCGGGACACCATGGGTGAGGGAGGTGGTGGAGGACCACAGAGAAGGAACACTCAGACAGATGTGAGTAAAACCATTCCAGTGCAGTTCCTGATAGGCCTACCCATTTTACATTTACATTTACCATACCCCATTAACCCTGTAAAGAGTCATTTTAGCACATACTGTCTCAAGAAAATGATTTAAAAATATGAAAAAGTTGCAAAATATCTCTTTAAACCGACACATTATTTAGCTGATTCCAACAGCCTACACCGTCACCAGAACCTCTGAGATTTGGTGGAACAGGAGAGTCTCATTATGGATGTAACTGTGTGTCTACCAGAACCCCTGAGGAAGGTTTACAACACTTTGTTGAATGTGTGACATGATGTCATGATTTAAGTTCCCAGCCCATTTTCAGGCCTCTCTGCACTCAATTTCCAAACCATGCTCCCCTGCTTTATAAATTCCCATCTATGCTTGCTATGATATAAGCTCCCTACAGTCACAGCACGAGTTCCAGGTCATCTACCACCTTCACGCAGACCAGATGCAGCATGTTCAAGTCAAATCATGTCAAGTAAGTCAAGTCAAAGTCATACCAAGTCATTTAAGTCAAGTCTAGTTATTTTTGTTGAATCAAATATCAAATCAAATAAAGTCTTTCAAGCCACGCCAAGTCAAGTATCATGTTTAATCAAGTAAAGTCACTAAAGTTAAATCAAGAATGCTGTGTTGTATAAGTCACAACGCCATCTCTCCCCCTCGTCCTGACGGACACCCCCCATCACCACTGTGGACTCCTTCCGCTTCCTCGGAACCATCATCACACATGACCTTAGGTGGGAGCCGTCCATCAGCTCCCTGATCAAAAAGGCCCATCAGAGGATGTACTTTCTGCGGCAGTTGAAAAAGGCCAAGCTGCCGGCCCAGATGATGGTGCAGTTTTACACGGCCATCATTGAGTCCATCCTCACCTCCTCCATCGCTGTGTGGTACGCTGGAGCCACAGTAAGGGACAAACATATGGGTCATTCCCATTTGTATCGGGTCGGCCCGGGCCGGGCAGCGTAGGTTGTTTACATATCTGGGTGGCCTGGTATTTTTCTGGGCCAACCAAGGCTCATTCTCAGCCCTCTTCTCGAGGGGGTCTGCTTCAGGCCGACCAGGGCCAACACACCCACTGCTGACAGCAAATCCACACCTTCCATTAGAGCAAGCCTCTGATTGGTGGGTAGAATCAGCCCACATGGGCTTAAGGCAAGGATGTGTGGAATCAACCGGGCCAGGCTGGGGCCGACTGGGGCTACCTGGCCCGGGCCGACCCGATACAGATGGGAATGGCCCAATAGACTGCAGCGCATTGTGCGCTCTGCTGAGAAGTTGATTGGCTGCAGCCTGCCTTCTATCCAGGATCTGTACGTCTCCAGAACTCGGGGGGGGGGGGGGCAGGTCAGATATCAGCTGACCCTTCTCACCCGGTCACAGACTTTTTGAGCCGCTTCCCTCAGGCAGGAGGTTACGGTCCATCCAGACCAGAACCTCCCGCCATAAGAACAGCTTCTTTCCATCTGCCGTTAGACTTGTGAATAGCTCATGAACACAAAACCATGCTGGTCTTCTGTACTCGACACAACATCACGTTATCGGCCATGTTACCATTACCTGCCATTTTTTATAGCTGAAAGTTTTATTCTAGGTTTATTCTATTTTATTCTATTTTTAATCTTATTATTATTCATGTTATATGTAGCACATTAGTACCAAAGCAAGTTCCTAGTTTGTGAATTGTTTGTTCACTGACAATGGCAATAAACCTATTCTGATTCTGATTCTTTATTTTCACATACTTGCTGCTGCACTGCATGCAGTACTGGAGTGTTCCATGAGGGGGCACAGTAGAGAACTCAGACCAGATAGAGCCCCTGGTTATTGGAGTACAACCTAAACAAATGGATGGAGTGACAATGGCGAGTATGTTTTGCTCATTTTATCAACTCCGCCTACTGGTTACTCGTATGCTGCAGCATGCTAACACGTTGCGTTAATTTCAGGGGTAACGCACAAACACTTCAAATCAACGCAAGTTACACGAGGCAGCCATTTTAGATATGTGTATTCGTCATTAAAAAGCAAGTGTGTTCCTGGCATAAAACCTTATCAACCCCAAGTGTGAGCCAGTGCTGTGGCTTTTGTGTACCAGCTCTTCTCTTTACAACTCGTTGATATCGCATGACCTCATGAGCAACTTTCCGGAAATGGTCCGCAAGCGATCCGCAGCAAGTGTAAAGGGCAGTTCATCTGGAAGCCACACGGATTCCACTCTACACTCGGTGTAAATGAGGCTTTACTCACTCCAGGTAAATGTGGCATTTTTCTGCTTTTCGCTCCTGAGAGAGAGGAGACACTAAGGCCTCAGCATGGTCGTTCCTACAAATGAGATCTTTCGCTTGGAGATGCTTTGACCATCACATGTTCATGTTTTCTTCCAAACACAAAAACCTTTGTAAACATTATTTCCTATTAAATGACAAAATTGAATGAAACTGGTCAAAGGTTTTAGTTTGGGACCTTTCCTGATTCAAACTCTAACTCTAAAGCTACATTCAACAATAAAAAGTCTTTGAAGTATGCAGCTGCTGGTGTCCTACTCCCCACAAACCTGTCAGACCAGAGAATGCAGCGGGCTCTTGGGTTTTAGACCCTACTAATGCAGTAAAACAAGTCCACACACAGGCAAGTACCAAGCAGAGCTAGTGTTAATCTGAGCACACACAAGGTCCATTAGCTGTTTTGAGGCAGTAATAAAATTCCTATACATAATTCATATCTCTGCTTCCATCGACTGTACTGGTGTACAGGTGGGGCAGCTTCAAGTTAACTGCATATCAAATGAATAATAAGCTATTAAAGCAAGATAAAGTGAAAGGCTGATTGGTTTATCTTTGAGCTGATGTATTTTATAAGGACATTAACTGTCACAGAAGGAAAAAAATGTTTCATAATTCAAATAAAAAGAAAGGAAAGATTGAGACAACCTTTCATGAAAGATTAAAACATATTTGCTGCTTTGTCCAATTAACACCATCGCACCTCTGCAGAGAAGTTTTCTATTTCCGTCTTTGTAATTGTTCTGTTTTACAGTCTATTTGTGGTTACTGTATGACTCCCCTGCCTCCCCTTCTCCCTCCTCCTCCTTTTTTTTTTTCTTCATTTTGATTCCGTGCTATTTGAAGGTTTGTACAGTTTTATGTAAATGTTACGGTGATGAAAAGACAAAATCTTTCCTTTCGAAATGACAAAACTGCCACGGTTCAACCCTTTTGTCAACGGATTTGCTTTATTCTCCCGGATGCTCTATGATCCTCTAAAGGTGGTGCAACGTCACGTGTGAAGCAAATCGAACCTGACAACTGTCTCATTCATTTGCAAGCCCATGTTTTTTTTCCAGTAGTTGGGAACAACAGCCTCTCGCTTCTCCAGTAAAAACTGTAAATGCTTGCAAAAAATAATAATAATTTAAAAATAAAGTACAGCATCACCCCGAGGCTTCTCTCTTCCTTTCTGATGTACGCTACAGACAACACCATACATAAAGAACCATTCTTATCTTATTTGAGCAGTTGCTTTAGGTATTTCTGCAAACTCCAAGGGGGTAGAATTATAAATCACTATGAAGCAAGATGCAATCAGCGAGTATTGTTGCTAAGAAGACTAATGAAACCACCCACCCTGGTAAATGACCTGCAGATCAGGTAAGATAGGGGCTCCCCACAGTTGTAGAGATGTGATACACTGGATCTCTCACACACACAGGCTCCCATGATGCACAGTGAGCTGGCCCGAGTCAGATAAGGCCACAAAAGCAAACGGATGGTGCTCTTTGTCTGTTTGTTCTATTATGGCAACACTAGCTCAATTCAGATTGGAAGTTCTATAGAACTACCAGAGGAAACTTTAGAGTAAGATGGCACTCCCTACGGTAATGCACGTTTATTTGTAAAATACATGCTACAACCTTTCTTTGGAATAAATTAGCATGTTTACCATTGTTGCTTTGTACTTCCAAAGACCTCAAAATGATCAAAGAGAGCAAGTTTGTTTGAAGAATGAAGCATTCAGCATATTTTAGGTTAACAAGAACTGAGTTTCTCTCCAAAGCAGTTGGCTAGTGTCATCTTCACAACCGCCCACCCCTCATCAAATGTGAAACTGCCTCTATTTTTAGCTCTTTTTATTGCTGCATTCTTGCTATACAAAGATAATGACACCCCCACCCCAAAGCATTATCATCATTATATCAGCCTGCCACGCTAAAGCACCACATTTATTTATCGCACTGCCAGCTCTGTGGAAGACCACAAAAATAAGAAAATAGTTCTACAATGGGAGATTCCCATAAACAGTAGGATCTCACTCTTTTGTATACTTACCAAGGACTGTGCACCCACACTACATATGGTGCTTTGATTTAACGAATGCCTTTTAAGTAGTTCTAAAAGCTAAAAACGTTGAACACATAAACATGTTAGCTTCTGTTACTGTGTTAGTTAGGATAGGAAAAGTGGGAGTTTTCGAATGTTTGGAGGACATTTACTGACAATGATTTGACCAACATTTAATGTTATAGTTGAAGAAAAAAAATCCAATTTTGTTTAATGAAAACCCCAAAAATGGAAATAATCTGTTTATAAAATAACAAAAGTCATACACTTTTTAGCTAAGTGGACTAGTGGTAGAGTGTCCACCCTGGGACTGGGAGATCAGGGTCAAATGCGGAGATGTAATTTCACCAGCGTGTGATGATGACTATAGGACTTTTAAAGGTATAGAATTCACCAGGTTAGCATAATTAGCATTGCACATTAAAGTTGTTATTTTGTATCTATACTTTCTTTTTTGATTCCCTTGGGGACATTTTTCCTCTGCACTTGACCCACCCTAACATTGGTAAGGAGCAGTTGGCTGGAATTTGTATCTTGCCCAGGGGGCAACTTGGGGTTCAGCATCATACCCAAAGATGCTTCAGTGCATGGCCTGCCAGGACTGGGGATCAATCCAATGACCTTCGATTCACAGGACAACCGCTCTATCCATTCAGCCACAGTCACCAACCGATGAGTTTATTCTCATTAGGGTCACGGGGAGCTGGGGCCTAACCCAAGCAGTCACTGAGCAAGACACGGGGTGGGGGTGGGGGGTGGGGGTTTGGGGGCACCGTGTACAGGTCTCCAGTCCATGTATAGATAAGCATTAAAACTGAATAATTTACAATTTAGAATGACCAATTAACCTAAACATGCACGTTTCTGCTCTGTCGGGGGAAAACCGGAGTTATCGGACAAAACTTGTGCATGCATGGGGAGACATCGGATTTTGACTTTTCAGTTCAACTTTTTTCTACATTTGCTAATGAAATTTTTCAAATAAAAACATTTTTTGTTTTACTTCCATCTTTCTTCTTCAAAAAAATAAATAAATTAGACATTTGGGTAGATATAAAAGAAGTCATTTAGCAACACTACACCTTGCCTCATTGTGTTTCAGCGTTTGCTACAGCAATGAAAGCAAATGACCTTCGATTAACTCCAGCTACCAACGTAGCATCCCAATTGGTCTTTGGGTGGCTCGCAGCCTGAGATTACACCTTCAAGTCAAAGACCCGATTAACAGGATCACCCCTGAAAGGAAATGCCTTCTGAGATTTCTTGTGTGTGTCAGCACTCTCGTGTTTCTGCTTCTGGCCACGTGTGTTTTGCTCTCAGAAAGGACCAGGATAGATTTTGAATTATGGCAGCTGCCTTCAGAGGAAAATGGAGAGGGTTTGGATTGAGAAAGAGAGATGATGATGGAGAACGAGAGAGCCACAGGCAGACAATAAGAAGGAAAGACGGACCATTGACTTAGTGCACTACTGTGGATGTCACTGACTCAATCAATCCCAGCATTCTTCAAGAGTCATTTACATTTAAGGGAAATCTTTCTGCCTTGAGCCAGAGAGGTTGCTCTACTTAACTGTCTTAGCATACACAGATAACTCACTTTAATGTAGCTCCTGCTGATCAGTGTGCAACTGTTGATAAACCTCGAAGTCAATGCAACCACAAGTTGTGGAAGTACCAACATTCTCATAAAAACAAAATATTGTCAAAGAAGGATTTTATAAAGAATCTGAAGAAAATTGTGAATTTTATGTGTAAAAGTGACTGCGTGGTGTTGCAGTTTGGCTCTATTGCTTTGGAGCAAGAAGGTTGCTGGTTCAAATCCCAGCTATACATAGGCTTTTCTGCTTTGAGTTAGCATTAGGGATGCTCTGATATGATCACGTGATCAGGAAATGGGCCCGATTATGTGATTTTGAAAGGATTGGGAGAAATAAATAGGATTTTACCTTTTAAAAAACAGCCAACGAGGCTTTTAAAATTCCTCCTGAGATAGAGATTTTCAAATAGAACAAAAATGGCTTAGTATTAATTTCAAAAAGTTCCTCGACATCAATAATATTTGTTTCTTGTATGAAAACAACACGGTAATGTCACGATTTAAGGCAGGCGGGGACTCAGACACCAAGGTGCAACTGATAGAAGGCAGGCCAATGCAGAGCTAACGTGTCTTGCAGGAGGGCTAAAATAAAGAGTGAGACGGGGACATAGGGTTGAGAGCGGACAATGCTAACGTTTCGGGGGGGGGGGGGGGGGGTATTAATATTGAGACTTTTTGTGCTCTACATTTTATTTATTTCTTCTCTGTACAGAAGAGGATTAGAGCCGCTGACAAGAAAAAAAAAAGAAAATAAAGAGAACTCTTATTTTTTTCTCAGAATTCTGACCTGTACTCTTCGAATTCTGACAGGGAATTCTGGGGAAAAAAAGCCAGGATTCTCTTTCTTTTCATTTCTTTTCAGTGGCCCTAATCCTCTTCCATACCTCTGGCTGTATAGACGGAGATGACCTTTTTTTCATACAGATTTTCTTTTTGTGAGAAAAATTTAACACCCAACTCTTCTGAACTCTCTCACATCCTTCTATCTATCTATCTATCTATCTATCTATCTATCTATCTATCTATCTGTCTATCTGTCTGTCTGTCTGTCTGTCTGTCTGTCTGTCTGTCTGTCTGTCTGTCTGTCTGTCTGTCTGTCTGTCTGTCTGTCTGTCTATCTGTCTAGCTCTCTCTCCCTCTCTCAGCAGTAAAGAGTTACAGCTACATGTCAGAAATGTCACACAGGAACTTTTAATTATAATTAATGTAAATGTTTATAAATTCCATCTAGGGGTGGGCAATATCATGTTGTAGGGTTTGGTAAATTGAGTACTTTAAGAGCTCAATATATATTACTTCTACTTATGACCAATCAGCTGTGATACTCTATCTAAATATAGAATATCACACTGCCTGGTCTTTATTGTGCTTTATTCAGAAGATTCTAGGATTCTTTATTTATTAGGGGACTGCACACACTTCATTATGATTCAGAAAACAGTCAGGTTTATAAAAGTAAGAATTTATTTTCAAGCAATTAAATATGACAATTTAACTAAGCATTTGCTGTGATGGATGGAACTAGTTGTGATGTATGAACCTATGTGTGAATGAGATGTTAGTCAGAACTTCCGTATCTAGGAGAGCTTAGTTCTGGATGTAAAAGAATTTGGGTTGTGTTAAAGCTATGGGGTTGATTGCTATCAAAAGCACATCCAGACCACCTGGTGTGGGGTGCGGTGCCTTGGACTGCCTGAGTGTTCATGGCTCCCGGGTGAGGGAGTTTAAGATTTTTGGCATCTGCCTGATCAATCCTGGTGGCTGCCTGGTGAGGTCTCGGTCCCTCGGCTCTGCTGGGTCCCCAGCGGGGTGGTCACCCTTCGGTCCCGGGTCACTGGGTCCCGGGCTCGGCCGGCTAGGGGGTGGGAGGCTGCGGGCGGGCCTGTGGGCTTGCCGCTGATATCTCCCGGGACTCTGCCGGCTGCTGGTTGTGGCCCCCTGGGGCGATCCTCTGCGCCTCTCAATGGGGGCAAGGGCTTTTCTGGTTGCAGTCTCCCTGGGGTCCCTGTGCTCTGGGGCAGTTCCTGGATCTCTGGGACTTGGAGCTCCCTCCGTTTCCTACACATCTTTAGGGGCAGATCTGTGGCCCCTCACACTCTCTATTGGACGCTCCTGTAGAGAAACCTTACATAAACAACCGCATGTTCACACACAGGTGCTCGCATCGTGCTCTCATAAGTATGGACTTGGGCATGTTCAACTCATGTCTTAAGGCTGTCGTTGGCACTTAATGCACTGTGGTTTATTATCGTGAGATTGTTCAGTTAAACAATGTTGATTTTATATTTCATCATCAAGTTGACACAGTGATAGCTTGCTCCTGATGTATTGTTGTGTGTTCCATTCTTTTCTTTCTGCAGGTCTAGTAGCAGACTCTTGTTCATTATTATTTATTTTTTGTGGAACCCCCCCCCCACCACCACCACCTTTTGTCTCTTCCTTTCACTTTCACCTCTGACTCCATGTCTGGTCGGAATTAAAAAACATAAAAAGAAAATAACAATAAAGTTTTAAGTATCAGGCGTGACATTAAAAGCAGAAGCTTTGATGATCCACCTGAGAGTAAATCTGTAAGGCTTGTTACCAGCATTCAGACATCAATTCTGTTTGCTTCACAGCCAGACAGGACACGGTAAAAAAAATAAATAAATAAAAACACTTTCTGGCACAATCTCACTGTGTTCTACTGTACATACCCAGGTCTTAACCACATCTCTCAGACTTTGCATTTAGGTAGGAAATAGTCTTTAGAAGATGTTAAAACTTTGATTTAGCTTACTCACCTCAGACTGGAGCCCGCCATGGTGGGGGAGCAGAGTCGGTGGGCTGCATCTAAATCGCGGAAGAGCCACGGTGGGCACAGCCTCCCTCTTCAAACGGAGACGTGCAGAATCGTGGGTAAAATGCTGGTTGCAAACTACAGCACCAGGCGGGAGCTGAATGTTTTCCAGACACCAATTGCGCGCAACCACTGGCGCCTAATTTCTAAGTCCAGCGGAAAGGAGTGCAACCCTACAGAACCACCGCAACCACACTACACTACACCTTCTCACCATACTAACACGATATGGAGCACTAAACCCGAACTACTTTCCTAATTACACTAACAGCAAAACACTAACTAAACTACAAAATCCAACAGCCAAGCTAACACTAAATATGTATAACACTAAAAGCTATGCTAAAGACTAGGATATGCTAATGCTTTATGCTAATGCTGAACTACGGCTAACCTCCTACACTCGCTTGCAAATCCAACTCCCAACTCGCCACAAGGCGTGGCCGAGACGCTCGTTGCTTTTATAACTTTGACACAGAGCTGCTACGTAGTACTCTACTGGTTTACGTAGTATCTTACTCTTTAGCCATTGGCTAAAATTTATTCAAAATGACTCAAATTCTATGTTTTAAGCTGAAGGTGGAGCTATACTGTGGTATTTAGGCAGATTTTTTAATTTTTAAAGAAAATGCACCAAAAGGCTAAAATAATGAATACACACATTTAAAACACTATTAGACACTCATTTATACAGTTCATCAGCAAAAAAAAGTTAATTTAGACGTTACTTGCTCTTTAATGAAAAGCCCCGGATCTCAAACGTGGAAGTAACATGCAGTACCAAAGTCCAACAGAGAGGGAGCAGCTGGCAGTAGCTTGTATACAGCCTGCCTGAGCCTCCACCACTAAAGACGCCCTTCAGCAGCTGGCTTCTTCTACAGTCTCTGCCTGAAACGCATGTGTGAAGATGGGCATAAGGACATTTTTTAGACCAAAAGTACCGCGACAGAACCCCAGCTTTGATGATACTGGTGTTGACTCAGGTTTGTGAGTCTTATTTGAAAATATTTGTTGTGCTGCTGGTTTGCCTAAAGTTAGCTTACTATCAGGTAAAGTTGCTGGAGAAAGAAAGGGAATATTTACTATCGTCTCACAATAAACACTAACAGGAACAATGCTCTGTCCTGAAAATGCTTAATATGTAGCTTCAGATTAAAAATTATGTGGTACAAGACAAATATATATGATGACTAGTGCGTGTCACATGTGTGTGTGCGTGTGTGTGTGTGTGTGTGTGTGTGTGTGTGTGTGTGTGTGTGTGTGTGTGTGTGTGTGTGTGTGTGTGTGTGTTAAGCCCCGGATCTTCTGCAGTGCTTAATCCACCCCTGAGTTACACCATCAACATACATCACAATTTGGGTGTTTACCTTGTTATTCCCAAATAACATGTATTTTGTTTTACTTAAATTCAATGATAATTTATTTTTATCAAACCATTTTTTTACTTTAAACATTTCTGCAGAAAGTATTTCCATTAGTTTGTTTAATTTTTCCCCTGAACAAAACATATTTGTGTCATCAGCAAACATTACAAACTTTAATATTTCTGAAACCTTACAAATATCATTAATATATAGAATAAATAACTTTGGACCCAATACTGAACCATGTGGTACACCACAAGCAATGTCCGAGTATGTTGACGAAAACTGTCCCACTTTCACAAATTGCTTCTTGTGGCTCAAATAACTTGTTAACCACTTCAAAACAATCCCCCTAATCCCGTACCATTAGAATTTGTAAAATTAAAGTGCTATGATCAATTGTGTCAAAGGCCTTCTGAAGATCCCAAAAAATTCTCACAGCAAAATGTTTACGATCTATTGCATTTGTGATTTCCTCAACAGTGTCCATTAATGCCAATGAAGTTGATTTATTAGATCTAAAGCCATACTGACTATCTGATAATATCATACGTTTATCCAAAAATAAATCCAATCTTTTACTAAACAATTTTTCTTGTATTTTTTAGAATTGTGATAGTAATGAAACAGGCCTGTAATTAGTGAAGCTATGTTTATCTCCAGTCTTGAACAGTGGCACCACTTTAGCTACTTTCATCTGGTTTGGAAATGTTCTAGTTAGAAATGATAAATTATAAATATAAGTAAGTGGTTTTACATTACCCCCAATAATAGTTTTCATTGTCTTGCTATCGATATCATTATAGTCAGTTGATGTTTTACTTTTGCATTTATTTACTAGATCTATGATCTCCATTTCTTCCACTGCTGTGAGGAACATAGAACAGGGATTTTGCTCAATCAAATTATTACTACTGTTGTCCATTGACAAAGCATCCGGTATTCGTTTTGCCAGGTTCGGCTCAATATTAACAAAAAAGTTATTACATCCATTGGCTATGTCCCCCATATTTTCTATCTTACTATTATTATCAAAAAAAAATACTCTGGGTAATTATGCTGTCTTGACTGATTTTTTAAAATAATATTGTTTAGTGTGTCCCATATTCTTTTATATTATTTTTATATATAATTATCCTTTAACTATAGTATTCCTTCCTACTTTTTCTAATGTTTGTTAACTTATTTCATATTTTTTATATTTAGATTCTGCCTCTTCTGTTCTTTGCTTTAAGAAATCTTTATACAATTTATTTTTCTTTTTCCAAGCGTTCTGTAGTCCTTTATAATCCATGGTTGATCTATTTGTTTTTGCTTTACATTCAACGGAATAACTGGACAGTTCTGATTATACATTGTATTAAATATTGTTAAAATGTATCATATGCCTTGTCAAGTTCAGTTTCTCTACACACGCTGTTCCAGTTTTGTGCCCCCAAATCCTCCCTCAGAGCTCTCATCGCTTCCTGTGAATTTATCCTTTTATAGATTACATTTTTCTTTTGCTGACATCTCTGATATTTATCCTCAGAAACTACAAAGATTGGCAGGTGGTCAGTGATATCACTAATTAATAATCCACTTCTTGCATTGTTTTAAATATCGTTGGTAAATATATTATCACTTAAAGGAGACATAACATGCTTTTAAGTTATTCCTTTTTACATCTAAATCCTTCAGTTGGGGGTCTAAATACAGTGGAACTGCAGTTCTTTGGTCTGATTTCCTCATTATTGTTGCTCTACAGACCCTCATCTACCCCTGTTCTGAGGAGAGTCTTGAGAACGAGCCGTTTTTGGGTACTGTCTCTTTAAACTGGAGGAGGATCTGTAAACTCCGCCCCCCTCCATAGTGCAGACCTGTATTCTCCTCCCCCAGCCGGACTTTGTAGTTCTATAGAGAAATCATTATTTAGCATAGCAGATTTAGCATAGCATATTAGCATTTTTAAAACATGTGGGGAGAGTAGTTCATCAAGCTGTTTCAAGACTGCTAACTCTCTCATGCATTTGTCTGTAGTCACTCACACACACCCGTCACGGCCGACGGAGGGACAAGTGAGCAGGCACGTGCACGCGCGCACACACAAGGAATGCTGCTTGCTTATTTATTTCAATAAAAATGTTTTAAAAATGATACAGCTCATTAAAACACCATTAAAAATATATTTTATTAAGATCTCTATCTATCTATATATATACATACATATAATTATAAATAATTTTATAAGTAGTCTTATTTAATATTGGGTGTCTTAATGGCTGAAAATGGATAAAAAGCAGTTACATTTTAATTTAAAGATTTGAGATTCTAGTCAAAAATAAAGAACATTCCTCCAAATGTTCTTTAATGTGATTATAATTCTAATGCTTACAACTTTGTTTTTATTGTCTGCAATGCATAGCCTATATCTTTATTAAATGTGTTTAGCTGTGGTAATTCTCTAATGTGTACAGAGAGGTGGACATCAGTGCTGCAGTGAAATTCCCAAGATCAGTCTGCTTTGCTAACAAATATAGTTAAATCTTACCTGCATTCTAAATAAATACCGTTAGGTGAAAACATCAGTAGGCATTGAGTTATTGATACAATCCCTAACAGCCAGAATGGAAGAAGTGCATGCTGGGTCATCCTGGATCTGAGCCTGTTCTGTGTATTTACCTACAGGATGCAATAAATGTCTACAAGGCGGAGTTTGGACCATTACATCTAAAAGAAAACATACAATCAGTGATTTTTTTATTGTTTACATTAAAATAAAAATTTTCTAAGTATTAACCTCACAGCAAATAAGTAGAACAATATAATAAACAGGCTTTAGTAGTTAAACAGGCGTTGTGCACACAGGTGCTTTGTGTCCCGGTGCTGTGGTATCTAGGTCTCAGAGTTCCTGTCCTCCTGCCGTCTTCTGCTGTCCTCAGGATACGGATTGATGTTTCCTAATGATGAGGGAGGGGAAGTATGTGGGCTTCAAACTGGTCCTGGATAACAGTGGGAGACCTCCGTTGTCTGAATACTGAGACCAGAGAGTTGGTGAGATGCAGATCTTCTCTACCTCATCTAGAAACGGAGTTGGTTCAGGGAAAACTTTTCCAAAGACCAGTTCCATGATGTCATCGCCATATTCTGCAATGATAGACGATAACTTTAATGACATATTTTGTTTACAAGCAGCTTTAGGGAAGTTGTTTCTTTAGCTTTCATGTTTATAGTCACGTTTGTGTTGCTGCAGTGACTTCATATTCTTACAAATGTAATAAAATAGTGACACTAAAATTATACAAATGATTCCTTATGAAAGGAAGCTCATTAGAGAGCAGTGCAGACAGACTTACTACATGCTGCAGCTGTTTTTGTAGGCCAGCTGCTGCTGAATTTGGGGAAAGTTATTCTGCACACATCCAGATCAGATGGTCGATTACAGAAAATAATGTAATTCAATAATTTCTAAACAGACTAAACAAGTAAAACATCAAATAAATCACTCTGCTGTCATCAGACGGAGGGATTCAGGGGGTGAGGTGTTCTTAATGATGAGGGTGGCTGAGGTGTGTCATCACTCACTTTGGTCTGGTCCAGCTACCATCTCTTTACTGGTGGGTCTCCTTCCTCAGTAGGTGACGTGAGCTTCAACATCTGAGCGTTCTGTGTTCCTTAGAGGAGAAGAAAAGTAACATTAGAAAGCTGGCTAAATTATTTTTACTAGCATCTCAAGGACTTGGAGAAGCAGATCTTCACTTACCTAAACATCAGACCAGTTTGTCCCAGCTGAGCTCATCAGGGCGTTAGTCTGACAGCCTGTCAGTGAAACACGGCTCCAGCCTTCTGGATGTGGACTCTAAAATGCAAAGGAACATTTTTACTTTGTTTTAATTATTTTACAGCTGATTTGCTCAGCTTTCCGATGCTCACGCTCATACAGACGGTGAGCTTTGCTGTGTCTGACTGATGCAGAGTTCGTTTTTATATCTGCAGTGAGACAAAAAACTAACCTCACTTCACTCAGAGATTGTTCTTTAAAACTCTATTAAATCCACTGTGTTGACGCACTTTAAAGACTTTGTCACGCTGCATTTTAGCTGATATGGGACTTTATTTACTGGATGCTAAGATTACATCACACTCACGTAGAATAACACACAGGCTCTCTGCTGTTACAATCAGTGGGAGGTTATCATCTGGTGTAAAAGACGGCGTTGATCAGAAATCACGTTTTATTCCACGAAAATCAGCCAAATCCACATCAATCTGGGTGCTAACTTTACTAGCATACTGTGCTAGCGATAGCAAGCCGGATGCTAACGCTTTAGTGCTGCTAATGCCCGTAAACCTAAAGTAAAGTTTGTCGACATTTTAGAGTGATATGAAGCTTACCGCTCTGCTGCTGTGTCCCGGTGCTGCCACATTAAGATGGAAATGACTCCTTTTAGATAGATGAAGCCCTCGGTACTTAGCCACTAGCCTGGAGACAGAACGAACGAACCACGCGCGCGCGCGCACACACACACACACACACACACAAACACACACACACACACACACACACACTACTTTTTCTTCTGTGTTGTTTTAGCAGTAGTGTCATCAGCTCCTGGGTTTAAATACTGCCACACCACCCTTCCTTAAAACGAGGAACAGTTTTGAGCTGTGTGTGGCTAAAATAACCAGACATTCTGCATTTTTCCAATAGGACTACAAAAAATTTTAGCGAGAAGAAAAAATGGCGGATTGGCTCTGTGTTTAGCCGAGGGCCATTACCATATTTGGTAGTTATCCTGACGAAATAGATGTAATAGATAATGTGAAAAACTGAACGGGTGGACAAATATGCCCAAAACTTAATTATTAAATATCTAAATAGCAACTCCAGTGAATAATATAAGCCTTTTTGCTCACTTAGACACTTAAAATGTGAAACACACTGTGTTAACGGATAAAAAAGTGGGTTTTTCATGTTATGTCTCCTTTAAAGTAGCGCAGTGTGTCTCAATTCTGGTAGGTTTTGTAATTTTAGGATATAAGCTCATGTTATACATTGTGCTAATAAATTCTTGTGTCATGTTATGTTTCTTTGGGTTGAGCAGGTTGATATTGAAATCCCCACAAATATAAACAACTTTTTGATTAATTTTTGAATAAGCCTCTTCCAACTAATCCTTAAAAATTATTATATTAGAGCCTGGGGATCTATAAACACAACTAATGATTATATTTTTCTTTTTTTCCTTAATAATTTCAATTGTTAAACATTCAAAATAATTATCAATCACAGTTGTCATGGTATCAATAACTTTGAATGAATGTTAAGCTAACTTCATGAAGTAATTGCATCCACTACACAGAGGATGATAATCGGTCATCAGCATGAAGTTATTGAAGTTACCAAAGTAAACATGGCTGGAATCAGTTTTACCTGTAACCTGTTTCTCTAAGTGTGTGCGCTGCTGTAATGAGTGAATGTGGGACTAACACAATTTACTCAGTTCTGTTATATTAATTCATATCAGCCAGTAGGAAAAAAAAAAACAAAAGTTTTGAGGAGTTTTGGCCTTTCCAGGCTTCCGTACCAGTAACCTGGTTATGGAGGAGGGGCTTGTCTCACAAGTAAGAAGAACACACTGATGAAGTGGTGAATTAAAACATTAGGATTCACGGTGTCACCAACTGATGTAGGAAAGGGAACATAAGAGTGAGTCACCATGGTTGAAAGCCCATGCTGAGTGAGAGCAGCGATCCGTGGCTGATTAGTGAAAACAAAAGAAAAACATCCGGGACTGAAGCTCCGTCAACACCGGCTGGCGACGCGGCTGCATTTCTAAATAAAGCATGTCATTTTGGCGGCGAGCGCAGCTTCAGCTCACGGTTCTGAGAGAAAGAACCGGGCATGCCTGTCCCATCAACAGCACGTGGAGCTCACCGCTCCGCCCATCTCACAACCAGAGCAGAAAAAAGCACATCGGCTTGGATTATACAGACGGGATTATGTGTGTGTGAAATAACGCCACTTAAATTATTACTTAAGTGTTGTTTGTATGCATGTTGTTCAGTAGCTAATGAAATAACTAATATAATAGCCAATAAGGATTGAGATCAAAAAGATCAACATCACTGGCATTAATTGAATTAATTGAGGAGAACACAAATGCTATTGAACGGAAACAATATGCAGCTGGATTATTTCTGGATCTCAAAAAGGCACTTGACACAATTAATCATGACATATTAATTAATAAACTGGAACGGTATGGGATAAGGTGGGCTGTACTGCAATGGGGGAAAAGTTATTTAAGCGACAGGAAACAATTTGTAAAGATTGGCAACTATTCTTCATCATGCATGGACATTGCTTGTGATGTTCCACAAGGCTCTGTACTGGGTCCAAAATTATTTATTCTTTATATAAATGACATTTACAAGGCTTCTGATGTATTGAAATTGGTATTATTTGCTGATGATACAAATATGTTTTGTTCTAAGGGAAATCTGGGGGAGCTGCTGGATACGATTACTTTGGAAATGGACAAACTAAAAAAAATGGTTTGACAATAATAAACTGTCATTAAATTTAAGCAAAACAAAAGTAATTTTATTTGGGAATTCCCTTAGAAATGAACAAGTACAAATCAATATAGACGATGTGGAAATTGAAAGAGTATTTGAACATAAGTTCCTAGTTGTAATTATAGATGATAAATTAAATTGGAAGTCACATATAAATCATATCTGTTGTATGGAGTATAATCAGACTTGTTAATGTATGGAATTAAGTCTGGATTATGTCTCTCATTATGTGAAATCAATTCTAGGCTCCCCAAAGTGTATCTGTGTGTGTGTGTCCTTACAGCCTTGTCTCTTATCACCCCTGAAGTTGTAAATATTCTGAACTGTTTTGGTCTCACCGTTCTGTGGTAACCTTTTGACCTCCAGAGAAGTGGAGGAGGCAAGGAGGTTCATTCTGGAGAAAGTCCAATGCACCAGCTAATGGTTTATCCAAACAAGACATAGACTTTTAGAATCGATAAAATTGCTCCCCCTGACAAGCAAGAAGGAGGGGCAACGTTGGGCTAATGTCAACAGCATGCAGAGAAGAGGAAAGCCTGCAGAAGGCGCTGAGAAGAAGAAACAAGTGAACGGATGAAGACTTGGAGAAGAAAAGGTGACATCCAAGATTTATGGTCTCTTCAGGGCCATTGGAGAAGTAACAAGAAGAAGAAGAACACGTGACCAGGAAGTCTGAAGTCTGAAGCAGCAAACAAAGAAATAACTGTGAGGGAGGGGATAGAGTAAATAAAAAGGAGCTACTGGGTCTGGAGGAATGACCATTGATGGGAAGAATTTGTGAGGTAGATAGATGGAAAGAAGGAAGCTTTTGCTTTGAGCTTTTTGTCTGTGGTAATCTGACCCAGTGTCATTTTTGGAGAGCTTATTCAGCTCAACTTTGCTATAACTCAGTTTATTGGCAAAGAGTTGTTTCACTTTTTAACCCATTTTGTCGGGGTTTCATTTAGATTATTATTCTTTTTTCATCTGTGTGAAATAAAACCTTGTTCCTCAGATTCGAGGAACGAAAAAAGGATTTACGAGTGGGGTCTCCTCCTGTCGGTAACCGAGCAAAGGTGAGATGCGGGTTGTAAATGCCATCCCAAGGTGTTATTGATATGAGCTGTTTCCTCCATCCTAGCCTACAGGTAAAGTCAGTTGTGTCCTCAGCATAAAAGGAACAGCTGGCAAGGGTCTTAACCTGAAGTGTACATAAGCTTCATGGACTGGGTGTGTGTGTAGGTGTGTTTGTGCCTCCTTTGTGTCTGCTTAAACGAATTTTGGTCAGAATTAGAAGCCCTGGGTAAGTTGGTGATTGCTAATCAACTCTCTACAGAGTAAGGGTGTTTGTTGGTAACTAGATGCCATGCTCACTGCACCGATTACAAGCCAAGCCCTGAGATATTAATAACATCTAGAAGAGTGGAGCTAGCCCGGTAAATTGACTTGTAACAATATCCATAATAAAATTTCAAGAAGTATATCAATATTGAGTAAAGTAAAACACACTCTGGACCACAAATCACTCCACATTCTATGTTGCTCCATGATTGCACCGTATTTGTACTACTGTGCAGAGGTTTGGGGCAATACTTACAAATGTTCATTATCATCAATCTATATTACAAAAAGGGCCATTAGAATAATTCATAAAACTGGCTACAAAGATACCAATCCAATGTTCTTAAAATCTAAAATTAAAAATTTCCAGATCTGGTGCTTTTTCACACAGCACAGATTATGTATAAAGCAATAAATAAAACTACTTCCTGACAACATTCTAAAATTATTTTCTAAAAGGGAAGGGGGATACAATTTGAGGGGTGAATTTAACTTAAAATATCCTTGTATCCGTACAACATTAAAACGTTTTTGCATTTCTGTGTGTGGAGTGAAGCTGTGGAACAGTCTTAGTGCAGATATGAAGCAATGTCCAAGCATGAGGCAATTTAAAAGGCAGTTTAAGGATTTGGTTTTTGCAGACTACAAGGAGGTTGAGAATTGATGATCTTGTACAATATTTTCGTTGACATAATTGTGCTCAGGTATGTTGCGGTGGGTATCTCTATGTTCTTAAAAATATACATGTTATATATACTGAAACCATAAGGAGGAATGTCTGTAGGCTATTGATTGTTAGAGTGGAAAGGGGGTGGGATTAAATAAGCTTAAGCTTCTTCCTGCTCCTTTCTGAACATTACTTGTAGTGTTTTTTTTGTTGTTGTTTTTTATTTGTGTTTTTTCTCTGTCTATTTTCTTCCTTTATTTTGTGTACTTTTTTTTATATGTTCAAAATAAAGATTAAATCTATATGTTTTTTTTTCATAAACCCCTACACACTGTGCGTGATGTGCGTTTGGGGAGCACAGGCACTGGTTTAGCATGAGATATTGGAGGTGTGGTCTGAGAGAGGGTCAAATGCGTGTGTCTCACGCTCAGTGCGTGAGAGTTGTCAGTCCTGCTACAGCCAATTGTAATGTGTGAATACTGGGTATTCAACATGCTGGAAAGGCTAGCTCTCCATGATTCGCCGCCTTCAGACAAACTACTTTTGCTGTCGGCTTTTCCCTTCGAGCGTCAACAAAGCAAATCACCGGTCCCCATTAATTCCCAGTTAGCCCAGTTCACAGGGAAGTCAGACAAAAAGGCGGCGCCAGCCAACAGAGAAAGATGTGCTAATAAACAACGAGAAATTGCCAACGTACTGCAAAACGTCAAGGTTTCTAGTTCTCCTGCAGCACCGGAGCTGTGCGCTGGAGCTACAGGTGTTATGTAGAAAAAAGTGACCCTGCCTGCCGAGGCTCTTTCTGCCTGCTCCGTCATGGCAACATGCATTGCTCAATACAGCTGCATACTGAGGGAGCAAACAACTTGAAATAAGAGCAACACTGCTACTTGTAAATGTATTCACAATATTAACACGCTTTTGAATCAGTGTACTTTCTAAACAAGTGAAAGTGAAGCTTATAGGACAACTTGGACATGTTTTATTTGTATTTTTATGTTTTCCTGAAAATTATTTTCTTTTTATTTCAATGCTTTCCTGAAAAATATCGGCAGATACTCTAAATCAAACGACTCGGAATCAGATTGGGAGCAACAAAACATGTTTGGAACATCCCTAGTTAGCATGCTGTCTCCAATGCTTGCATGGATGTTCTCAGGGGTACTCTGACAATAGTTGGGGTCACAAATTGGAAACCACATCTGTAGTATGAATGAATACCTTGTGAGTTTTTTTGTGTGCGAAAAACAGCTCTTGCCCTCCTGTTTCAGGAGGAAGAGCTTTGTCATTGTGTTTGGTGAAAACGGCAAGATTTTGAGTCTTACTCAGCAATATTTATATTAAGCAAATGTCTTGCCCCTCATTGACTAACAGCAACATGACTCTTCTGCTGCTTTCATTCACTCCGCATGATTGGGTAAAAAAATTCAACGTTGATGTTTTCTCCCCACAAATATTACGCCTCCCCTCATGTGTTCTGCCATCTTGAAGGTTTAGTTGGAACAATTGGAATTTTCTGGTTTTACTTGACAATGTTTTGCCTTTCATCCAAGAACCTTCTTGGTTATGAAACTTGGGTTGGGAGCAAAAAAGTTTCATGGGATGGCCATGGGCCCAGAGAAAATTTTGGGGTGCCACAACACGTTGATCCTCGGGGTAACTTGGAAAGTTTATCCTGTAGTGATACAATAAATGCTACTTTATTCATTTTCATTTAAAAAAATAACTGTATGGTTTGTGTGAACAACAATTTGACTTATTAAAGAATACTGGGTGTGGCCCTCAATTTTCTAGGGGTGGCCATGGCCATCCCTTGATGGCGCCACTGGTTGGGAGTGGGTCTGAAACCAACACACTTTGTCGCTGATATTCGATAGTCACTGGTATTACCAACAACTCTTCAAGGAAACCAAGCAAAGTGCAGTTGTTCCAACTAAACTTTCAAGATTACCATGCCTTGGACGAGTGAGAATCTACACAAACGCGTTCCACCATGTTGTTGAGTCATAAAAGCTAGTGATTAGCTTCTACTGGCAGAGATGTGCTCTGCTCTCTCATTTCTGCAAAAATCAACACAGTTTTACACAGTTGAAAATAAAATTGGATGAGTCCATGAATGCAAATTTACAGTCTATCAAAGAGCTGTGTGGCTTTTTCTGACCCAGGTGTTTTTCTTTCAGCAGATGATACAGGAGATAGGGGTAGAAGACCACTTTATAGTTCGGCAAGCAGGTGAAACTCAGCGAGATTGATCATATTTAAAAAAGAACAAGTATTATACGTTTGGTTCAAACTGACATGAAGTCAAGCTGCTAAATATTTTAAGAATTCTGCACAAATGTATTCAAACATGCTTACATTTACTTTCTGGATTCTAACACCATTTAAAATAATGATGTCTTTTTTTGTACCATGACAGCCCATCAGTGATCAAACTCAGTCACTCAGAGTGATTAATGGCCTGCACACATTACAAATCACTCAAGAGCATGATATTGCTTATTAGCATAGTGTTATGGGAAGAGGATGGATCTTAGGTTAATTACTGATGATGAGTCTAATGATGGTGCCTCCTCAATGCATGCACAGGACACCTTTAAGTGTACTTGAAGGCAGTTAGCTAATAAACTGCAGTCAGCACTAAATTAATTGTCATCTACTGCAAGATAGGGTTATGGAAAAAGCAAATGCAGCTTGTCCGGTTCACAAACTCGTTTATAACTTTATAAACTTCTTTCAGCCTTTTTATCCCCTTTACAGCAGGCAGAGAAGAGCTGCATACTTGTGAAGTTAGCGTTAAAGTTGCCTATACCACATCCTAGTTCACTACTTCGCCTCCTCCCTGGAAGATTTATGTGCCGTGCTATTTAAACTCCCTCTAACATGAAACGGGACAATCAGAGTCACTTTTGTACCCAAATACAGCAACAGTACAAGAGTTAAATCTGAAAACATGTGCCTGTGATTTGAAATGCTAATGTAGTTGACCACAACAGATTCCTGCCTGGTTTAAGACTCCAACTCAGTGTTTTGCTGATTCTCATTCCCCGCTGTAAATACATGTAAAACAGCTGCAGACACTCGCTGATTTGTGTGTTTAAGATGGCGAGGCTTCTGGCTGTTTTATTGCTCTGCATGGGAACAAGATCATGACATTTGCTGGATGCTAATTTCTGCCTCTGTGCTGATGTCTTCCATCCTTCTGTTGCATATGTGTTGGTGCTAATTGGGAATTTCTTCTTTTTTTTCTTTTTAAATCAGTGATGATAGCATTTTGCAAGAATTATGAGTGACTGGTGCATAAACCTTTAATATGTGTTTTGTGTGAAGAAACTATGATGATTATGTACATTAGAGTATGTGTTAATCACAAAGACATTCATTTAGCACATAAGCTAAATGTGTCTGGTATGGAAGTCTATTGCTGTCAGTGCAAGAAAAACAATAACAAAAATATTATCTTGTAATAACGACAACGTTCCTCATTAGAACGTAATATCAATCTTGTTTTAATGAAATAACATGCTTAATATCTCATAGTACAAAAAGTCGTAACTGTAAAATATTGGTTAAATGTTGGGGCGTCACACTTTATAGCGTGACGACTGCATATTTATTTATGAAAAAAGATGTGATGATTCCATATAAATATGAAACATCAACCTGATTGATCTTTGAATGTTTAACCAGAAGAGTTTAGGATTCTTTGCTTGGTCAGGGACCATAAACACACTTCGTACTAATTCAGGCTGAGTCAAGTATATGGTTAAAAAGGAATTTTATTCTTTTATAGACTAATGATAATACATGACAAGCTATGAATAATGATATGTGATGGAGTGTATATGCGGTGATGGAATGTGTGTTGTAGGTGGTGTAAAGTAGATGTGTATCAGAACCTTTGTATCTGAAAGAGATTGTGAATTCTGGGTCTAAAATAATTTGTTGTCTGCTTCAAACTAAAACATTAGACGCAATCTGTTGTGTCTACAAACCCTGATCGGAGACCCCCGGTCAGATCCAGAATGTCAGGAAGTCGGGTGACCTCAAAGCACTGAAGTTCGCAGAATAACCGCAGTACGACCAGTCCGGTCTAGAGTTGTCTACAGGTCACAACAGGCAGGAAGGTTCATTGCGTCTAAGTCGGATGAACTCTTAAGGAGCCGTGCGGCTGTGTCAGCTGGCGGTGTGCCAACAGGTTTGACTGTGTGTCAAAGAGAAAGGTGTCTCGAGGAGGCTGGTTCCGAATTGGCCATTTCGGAGTTCCGCTCGAAACTGAATAACTCAGGAAGTCACTCTAGTATTAATAATCTAAAGTTTATGATTTCTGGCGAATCAGAATTTGACATGTTGAAGGCTTTACCAAACATCCCTCAGAAAACCACACCTTCCAGATACAAGTTGTTCTAGTTCTGTGAATAAAGGATCTTTAAACTTTATGTCAGGTGACCTTAACCTTAATTTGCATCTAATGAACAATGCGTATGAGTGAAGACTTGTTAAATCAAACAGTTCTGATCATAATACACTCAACAAAAATATAAACGCAATACCTTTGTTTCTGCTCCGATATTTCATGAGATGGACTTAAAGATCTAAAATGTATTTCAAGTACACAATATTACCATTTCTCTCAAACATTGTTCACAAATCAGTCTAAATGTGTGATAGTGAGCACTTCTGCTTTGCTGAGATAATCCATCCCACCTCACAGGTGTGCCACATCAAGATGCTGATCTGACATCATGAGTAGTGCACAGGTGTACCTTATACTGCCCACAATAAAAGGCCACCCTGGAATGTGCAGTTTTTTGCTTTATTGGGGGTCTGGGGGCTCAGAACCGGTCAGTATCTGGTGTTACCACCATTTGCCTCATGCAGTGCAACACATCTTCTTCGCATAGAGTTTATCAGATTGTCAATTGTGGCCTGTGGAATGTTGGTCCACTCCTCTTCAATGGCTGTGCGAAGTTGTTGGATATTAGTGGGAACTGGTACATGCTGTCGTATACGCCGGTCAAGCACATCCCAAACATGCTCAACGGGTGACATGTCCGGTGAGTATGCTGGCCATGCAAGAACTGGGACATTTTCAGTTTCCAAGAATTGTGTAAAGATCCTTGCAACATGGGGCTGTGCATTATCTTGCTGAAACATGAGGTGATGTTCATGGATGTATGGCACAACAATGGGCCTCAGGATCTCATCACGGTATCTCTGTGCATTCAAAGTGCCATCAACAAAATGCACCTGTGTTCTTCATCCATAACAGATGCCTGCCCATACCATAACCCCACCACCACCATGGGCCACTTGATCCACAACACTGACATCAGCAAAGCACTCACCCACACGATGCCACCCACGCTGTCTGCCATCTGCCCTGAACAATGTAAACCGAGATTCATCCGTGAAGAGAACACCTCTCCAACGTGCCAGACGCCATCGAATGTGAGCATTTGCCCACTCAAGTCTGTTACGGTGACGAGCTGGAGTCAGGTCAAGACCCCGATGAGGACGACAAGCATGCAGTTGAGCTTCCCTGAGACGGTTTCTGACAGTTTGTGCAGAAATTGTTTGGTTAAGCAAACCAATTGTTTCAGCAGCTGTCTGAGTGGCTGGTCTCAGACGATCTTGGAGGTGAACCTGCTGGATGTGGAGGTCCTGGGCTGGTGTGGTTACACGTCGTCTGCGTTTGTGAGGCCGGTTGGATGTACTGCCATATTCTCTGAAACACCTTTGGAGACGGCTTATGGTGGAGAAATGAACATCCAATGCACGGGCAACAGATCTGGTTGACATTCCTGCTGTCAGCATGCCAATTTCATGCTCCCTCAATGCTTGTGTTATGTGTGGCATTTTGCTGTGAGACAAAACTGCACAATCCAGAGTGGCCTTTTATTGTGGGCAGTATAAGGTACACCTGTGCATTACTCATGATGTCAGATCAGCATCTTGATGTGGCACACCTGTGAGGTGGGATGGATTATCTCAGCAAAGCAGAAGTGCTCACTATCACACATTTAGACTGATTTGTGAACAATGTTTCAGAGAAATGGTAATATTGTGTATTTGGAATGAATTTTAGATCTTTAAGTCCATCTCATGAAAAATTGGAGCAGAAACAAAGGTGTTGCGTTTATATTTTTGTTGAGTGTATATAATGGATCATTGTAAGAACAATATTCATTTCAACTTCACTGAATTAGGCACAGATTATTCAAACATTTCATATAACATCTGGTTCATTCAACCATATGATTTTAAATGATTATTTAACTTATGAGTTGTAAAAGTTCACTTTATATTCATAGTGTGGAATCCAGCAGTCTGAGATAAGAGGACAGTCTTTGTTCGGAGACCTAGTTTGACAATCTTGCCTTCATGGACTGTCAACAAGCACTGCAGAATCTTCTGGGTGTTAGAAGATAGAATAGAAAATCCACCTAGATATGGCAATTACTTCTGTAGATGACCGGTCACTATGTGGTCAATATATAGGCCAAAATTGACCGTTTCTGGACGTTACAATGTTCAATGCAGTTATTCCAGTTCTTGACGTTTAACGTTTATGAAGTACAGCAGCAGAAGTATTACAACTACGGGCAAATGATGCCACGGTCCGCCACGCACAGCCCGTTGCGAAGGCAACAGGCTGACAGCTCCTCATACTGAGAGGTTAACAGGCGTATAACCTCACAAAAATCCACAGATTTCCCACACAAAGAAACGTGTTGAATTTATAATCGGGACATACTTTTCATGCATATCATTTTATTCATGTAAAAATGTTTTAACTTCTTTAAATAAAATACAAACTTTTTTCTCCCTTTTTTCTTTTTTTTTCTCCTCCACCGTTTTTAAAGTGGAGGACGACCTGACTGAATTGTGGAGGAGTGTGTTCCTCCGACTTACTACTGCATTGCTAAAAACACATAAATAAGCTCTCTCTGACTACCTTCTCCCACCATTTCTTCTGGATGACATCCCACAAGAAGTTGGGGTGAGTTATCTCATTATTATAGGATATTAACACATTATTTTGAGAAACAATTTTGTAAAAATTACTTTTATATGTTGTTATTATGAGAAAGTTTCTCATTATTATGAGATACTGCTGCTATATTTTTTTTCCCCCTGCACTGGCAGTAATATGCTTCCGCAGCCAAAAGTTGGACACAACCTGTAAATAACTTCTCAAATATGAAAGTGAATTTTTATATAAACTATCATTTTTGATACGGTGGAGCATTAATAGGCAGAAATAAAAATAAAAGTGCTTCTGAGTTTATGAATTAAAAACATGAAAATTAATATACTCATTTTTAATTAGCTAGTTTTACATTTTTAGGTATGTGAAAGGGCTTTAGCAGTAGTAATAACTATAACAAAATGTACCTTTCATTGAGTATTTGTATATCATTTAAATGAACAAAAATGAGCTCCATGTAATTATAGATAAATCCTCAACATGAGTTCTGGATAACTGAACAAACCTAAAAATTGTATTTATTTATATTTCTTTTTTCATCCCTGTACGCTTCAATATTGCAGTATGTTCATAAAATATGTTACCATGTTTATTTTGAACAAGTTATTGCATTGAAACCCAACTTTTCCCTTGCAGCTTGTTTTCCCAGCACACGGGCCAAACCAGTTCACATCTCTATGTTTTTCAGCTCATCTCCCTTTGAAATGTAGCTCGAAATCCCCAAGTTGATATTGCACAAAAATAACCCTCTCATCTGCCAGAGACAGGTCGCCCCCACAAATGTGGTTTATGGTGCTAAATTATCTACCACAGGCAATGAGCCAAATGTGTTTTGTTGTAGCAAGACAGTGGAAACAAAGTTGTGTCTTCTCATCGCAAATGAAAGTAATTTTCTAATATCGTGAATCAGAAAATCCTTTTTAGAGATGGGAACATGTTTTTTTCTTTTTCCCATTTAAGAAAGTTATCTCTGGAAAACACTGCAGTGTTGTGTCATATGTTGCATGACTTTGATCCCAGTGTCAAAGTTCTCAGAGTGTTTATGTGAACTCAGAGAATAAATAAAGGTTTTAAATTGGGATGTCCCGATCCGATCACATGATCGGAAATCGGCCCTGATCACATGATCGGAAATCGGCCCCGATCACTTGGTTTCAAACTGATTGGGACCCTCGCGATGTGGAGTGCCTCAGGGATCAGTCTTGGCACCTCTCCTCTTTTCCCTCTATCTGCTGCCACTGGGTGACTTGTTTCGTCGGCACAACGTCTTGTTTCCCCTGTATGCGGATGACTGTCAAATCTATTTACCAGTATCATGCAATAACTCAAGTTCTTTTAAACGACTGCTTGGAGGAGGTCAAGATATGGATAGCTCAAAATTTATTGTTCTTCAACCAGAATAAAACTGAGACTATCCTGTTCGGCCCAAAAAACAAACATGGATGTGCCCAAGGGATTGACTCTCCTTCATTAGCGCCTTTTGAGAAGGCTGTGGTCACCAATCTGGGGGTGAAGTTGGATGTAGAGCTCACTCTGGACAGCCAGGTCAATGGAACAATCAGATCCTGCTATTTCCATCTCAGGAGAATAGCTAGGATTAAGCCGTTTCTTTCACGTAAACATCTGGAAACTGAAATCCACACCTTCATTACCACCAGACTGGTCTATTGTAACTCACTTTATGCAGGCATCAAGCAGGCCTCCATAACGAAACTGCAGAAGGTCCAAAATTTGGCAGCCAGGTTACTGACTGGTACCAGGAGATCTGAACACATCACGCCCATTTTGGCATCCCTACACTGGCTTCCAGTCTCTTTTAGCTTCCGTTTAAAGTTCAGGTGTTTGTTTTTAAATGTTTAAATGAGTTGGCTCCACGTTATCTATCGGATCTGATCCATCCTTATGTTCCCGCAAGGAACCTTCGGTCAGCACAGCAAGGACTGTTGGTCGTTCCCAAACACAGACTGAAATCTCGAGGGGGTCGTGCTTTCTCTGTGTTGGGGCCGAGGCTCTGGAATGAGCTACCTACATGTGTTAAACAGGCCACCATGCTCAGCAAGTTTAAGAGCCAGCTGAAAACAGACTTTTATTCTTTAGCTTTTACTCAAGAAGAGTCTCGTTAATGGATGGCTTTGCACTTTTTGCTGCCCCACCTAGATTTTATCTACATGTTTTTGTTGGTTTTTAAATGGTTTTATATGTTTGTATTTTTTATGTTCATTTCTGCTTGGTCCTTGGGCCATGTGAAGGCGCTATATAGTTTAGTTTAATGTTTATTATTATTATTATTATTATTATAAATGTTTAGTATTATTATTATTATCATCTAGGGTAGAGGGCTGCTACCAAAAGGTATAAAAGTTATCTAAAAAAATGAAAAACTACAATAGAACCATCAAGTAACTGTATTGGAGGGTGTAATTAAAAGTATGATTAAACGTATCATCCCAGGAACAAGACTTTGTACTCTTGTAGGTATAACTTAATTTCAATTTCCCTCCCGTATGTCTTTTTGTATGTTTTATTTTTATTTTTTTATTGTTGCATCAAGCCAGGGGTGTGTCCAGGGAGTCGACTGGGGTAGCACCAAGTCACCATAATGCAGGACTGGATATGAAGCAAAACAGGAAATGACAAAAATTGCAGTTCCGCCCTCATCCACAAGGGGCTGGTGTCAGAAACGAGCAAATCCTCATTGACTCCCATGTTAAAAATATCAATTTCACAGCAGAAATAAACATGTTTACAGCCTGGTTCCAAAACATGCTTTTGGTTTAATTGATCTAGTTTACACTCATGACAACTCTGAGGGGGGTGAATGTTTTTGTCACTCTGCTGTTTAAGTGTATTAAAAGCCTAAAATTCTGTATAATTAATGAGCATCAGACCCACGTGCCCGCAGAGCTAGCTCCGGGGAAAGGCCTCAGCCTGAGCCTCGGCCTCGCCTTAAAACTGTTCCGCCATTTTCAGTCTCTCAACTCAGACCATTAGTTGTAGTGTTTGTGTATTCTTTTTTGGATATTATTTGGGCAATCGTTGGACAAAATGACTTGCTGTGGCATTAATTGCACAAATAGAGCGTCCAAGGAGTCTCCACTTCATTTTTTTCTGTAAGTAAAATTATATTTATGTATTTTAGGTCACTGCCGCTCTTGCGCTTGTTGAGCTTATCAAAGTAGCTCGCTAACTACTATTTTAACATGTACTGTTTAACCATGAAATTTAAATGTAATAGGGTAAAACCCAGTGCATTTAACATGACGCTGCATTTTTGAAAATGGGTTGAAGTATAACATGTTGGTGGAGCTGGGTTCCGATTATCGGTATGGTACCCTCCCCACTGCGGCAGCTCTGCGCATCTCAGACCGCAGCGGCGCTTGTCTGCTGCGTGGCTGCCGGCTTGTGGAGCTCTCGGGAAACCTCTCTGTACCACCCGGTTTTACCCAGCGGTCAGCCCAGCGCATCTCTGACTCAGAAGCTCCGGTGTTGTGCACAGTTAACTCTGGTTGTAGCTAGGTAGCTACCCCCGTTAGCTTAGCTCCCACCTCCGCATTAGCTTTGGGTTAGCTTGTAGCTACATTGCTTCAGTTTGACGGGTGTCGTCATTTGATCCCAGCCTTACAGCCACACCCTCAGCTCCACCTCTTTTCCCTTTTATGGAATTGTCTGGGCGTGACGAGAGGTGTGACACAATCAAAATGGTGGTGGTGGCCACCTCCCATTTCAGAATAAAAATGTATAATATGAGCCTATGAGCAGGAATTGTCCAGTATATATGTATATGTCGATGGGTAGCACATGCTAGGGGTACAGCACATGCTACCCATGGAATCTGATTGGCCACCCCACTGTGTTCCATTTCAATTGACTTTACATTGTCCACAAAAGGCTCAGGGTTGTACAACCCAAAACAGTAGGTGGCAGCACCACAAAACAGCTTAAAGAAAAAGAATAATAAGAAAAAAAATGCAAGTTTTAAAAGGCCTGGACATGCCACTGCATTAGGCTGCAATCTGGAAAGTTAAGGCTGTGCAAAAGACACACTGGGTGAAAGAGGACACCAGTGCCTTTGTTATGACATATAATCTGTATATGAAATAAAACAGCTGTGGGGACTGAGACTTCCTTGGTTCCAGTCCCCCTGGGGTCCCTGCACTCTGGGGCAGCTCCTGGATCTCTAGGGCTTGGAGCTCCCTCAATCTTCTCTTCCTTTCTCTTTCATGTCTGTCTCCGTGTCTGGTCAGAATTAAAAAGCGTCCAAGTATCAGGCATGACAAAGCAACAGCTTTTAGGCACCACCTGAGAGTAAATGTGTAAGGCTTGTCACCAGTATTCAGATATCAATGCTGTTTGCTTCACAGCCAGACAGAAATAATACAGCTGTATAATTGGGAAGGGTTCGGTTGCTGTTGGGTATTTTTATAATTGTACCTTTTTGAGGCCTAAAAGATTCCCATTTTGTGTTATTAACGCAACATGAATCTCTGTTTTTGCCAACTGTTGCTGTTCATGAAAGGTTGAGCAAGGATGTTGATTGTGGGTTTCCAACTGAAAACTGTACCTCTGTAACCTGAGAAGGCCCGCCTTCTCCCCCATCCTTTTGCTGAATAAAGCCCCTGGTAAACTGAGGAGACTTGGGAGTGACGGGGGAAAAGCCTCGGAGGAGGTTTTTCCCTGCGTTAACTCTCCTTTATTTTGGGGACTCAGGGTAAAATGTCTTCCATGTTGTCAAGAGTGTTTATTTCAGGTTCCAGGATTATGGAGATTAAATATTACCCCACATGTAATTACTTAACATTTGGTGGAGGATGCGGGCATGCAGAGCTGGTGAGCTGAAGGCTTTCCCCAGGAACAGAGGGGGCCTGGTTAGCTCCATGGAGGGGTTTCTGCGCCCAGCTCTCGCATGACGATTCATGGACATTACAAATAATCTCTCTCTCTCTGTGTGTGTGTCATCCTTTAAGGTAATATGGGATAAATCTAAAATTACCTATCAGTTGCCAACTTAAAGAAAAATTGGACAGCTCAGAAGTGTTGACTGATATCAGCAGAGCGTATAGTCAACATTCAACGACCAAACCTTCAAAAATATTAAAAGTTAAATTATAAAATAATTGTAGCTAAAAAATCTAAATGTCCAGTCAGTTACATTAATTATTATTCATGATTTATTAAAACTTGAAATTACATATATTTTTACTGTTTCTATGTGAAACTGAAAACTATCTGGATTTTCCATTCGTTTTTCCAAAACTCCCATTAGTGTGTATTAGGAAATTGTTTGCAGTAATATTCTGTACCTTGTATGATGTAATACTACAAAAAGTTGTAGCCCATTGTTCCTAACTGAGCCTTGCATTTTCAAATTTTTAAATGGATTGTTTAAAGCTGTAGTCCAAGAAATGAACTGACTATTGCATCGGAAAGGAAATATTAAAGAGTGAATGAAAAAGCTGATGCGTACACACCGACATCAATAAAACAAGGTTAATTGGAGTTTTATTGCCTTTGCAGAAATTATGTATCAAAAATACCTGGTTTTGGCAATACTTTGATACAATTATCCCTTAAGGGCCCATAGTTCTTTATTCCTCTGTAAAATCCAAGTTGTAGTTACTTTAATTAGCACAAATATTTCACACTCATGTTTGGAGGAAAGGTCATCAGTGGCATCAACCCTGCAGCTTTTCTTCCGCGGAAGTTATAAAAAAAAATCTAAATGCTTTCTTTATATAGCTTCTAATTGGAAAGGAGTGTTATCTAGCCACAGACAGAGCAGGACTAGTATACGTATAAAGGTTCTATCAGCTGCAGAACACATCTACTGGTGGAAATGTTCATTTAAAGTAGCCATAAACACTATGATTTACTTTAAGTGGTTAAAATGCTATTTTCTATTATTCTTTAGGCCTTCTCACCATGCATGTTGGTATTTCCTTACTTAAGAACTGCCCTGTTGCCACAAAATCTCTCTAATAATTTAAATTCCTATATATACACTCACCGGGCACATTGTTGGGCACACCTTGCTAGGACCGGTGTCGGTACAGGATCTACTCAGGTGCAAGATCGGCTCGGAGTCCTACGACTGCTGATGACATCAAGTAGTTGATTGGCTGAACATGAACTTTACGTAATCACGTTACATTCTCACGTTATGTTGGTCCAGGCAAATTTTTCTGTTGGAAAGATGGACAACTTTTACAAAGAAATCCATCATTACCTCTTTGAAAATACACTTTTAGCATAGAGCTGCATGTATATTAGGGCTGAACGATTAATTTCATGTGCAATTAAATTGCGATGTGACAAAATGAGATTTTCTAATCGCAAAGGCTGCAATTTGGCAGCGAGTGGTTAGCGCAATGCTAATATACATGGGAAAAACCCATACGAATGCTAATGCTAATATCACTGATTACATTCTTACAATATATGAATTAGAAACGTGCCAAATGATTACATATGGAGTCTAATAGAAAGTAAAACTACTATCAATCAAATAAATTCAGACAGGTATTTTAGTAAAGCCAGAAAACTTTTAACTCCAGAGTTTTGGCTAGCAGCTATGAGCGTAACTGAACTACGCATGGACAAGACGTCAAAAACTCTAAACACAAAATACTTCAATAAACGGGACACACTTCTTTCCTGCAAATACAATTTCACAGGTGTTGCTATAATATCTATGATCCTCCAAGGGATGTGCTCAAAGAGGAGTTCAACATTATGAATACAATATAGTGTTTTATTTTACAAATGTCATTATAAACACAAACTTACGTCATAAGAAACATTTTAACAACGAAACTGCTAAATTCTTTCAAACAGTATAAAGATGTGTAGTGTATTTTGTCCGAGTGGGTTTGCCGTACTTTGACGTCATCGGCAGTCAAAGGACCCCGAGCCGATCTTGCACCCGAGCAGATCTTGTACCGACACTGGGTTGGACCCCCTTTTTCCTTCAGAACTGTTTTAATCATTAGTGGCATAGATCCAACAAGGTACTGGAAACATTCCTCAATAATTCTGGTCTAAATTGACATGATAGCATCACGCAGTTGCTGCAGATTGGTCAGCTGCACATCCATGAAGCAAACCTCCTGGTCCACCACATCTCAAAGGTGCTCTATTGGATTGGAAACTGGTGGCTGTGGAGGCCATTTGAGTACAGAGAAGTCTTTGTCACAGTCTGAGGTGATTCCAGCTTTATGACATGGTGCATTATCCTGCTGGAAGTAGCCATCAGAAGATGGGTACTGTGGTCATAAAGTGATGGACCTGATCATCAACAGTACTCAGGTAAGTGAGTAAGTACATTTTATTTATATAGCACTTATCACATACATAGAATCACAAAGTGCTTCAGTTGGATCTAAACAAAATAAAACATAAAGTCATCAAATCTTGGTCTCAAAACAGAAATAGATTAAAATCAGAAAAATTAAGTCAAAAAATTATAAAATTTCATAAACAGATTAAAGATTACAAGTTTGAGTTAAAAGTAAGAAAATAAAAGATTTAGGTAAAAGCAGCTTTAAGTAAAATTGTCCAGACTGTCAATGCAGGTAGGCTGTTGTGTTACAACGATGATCAGTTAGTAGGCTACTAAGGATCCCAAAGTGTGCCAAGAAAAGGCCCCCACCACCACCACCACCACCACCATTACACCACCACCACCAGCCTAAACCGTTGATACAAGGCAGGATGGATCCATGCCTTTATTTTGTTGAAGCCAAATTCAATGTTTTTCCAATCTTTGATTGTCCAGTTTTGGTGAGCCTGTGTGATTTGTAGCCTCAGTTTCCTGTTCTTAGCTGAGAGGAGTTACACCCGGTGTGGTCTTCTGCTGCTGTAGCCCATCTGCCTCAACGTTTGATGTGTTGTGCATTCAGAGATGCTCTTCTGCATACCTTGGTATGGTTATTTAAGTTACTTTTGCCTTTCTATCAGCTCAAACCAGTCTGACCGTTCTGGCATCAACAATCCAATCCAATCCAGTTTATTTCTAAAGCACTTTAAAAGACCCAGCACAGGAACAAAGTGCTGTACAGAAAGTACATTAAAACAATTGACTAGACAGAAAACAGCAAAGATAAATAAAACACATGATACATAAAATTAAACTAGCCCTATAGTAAAAAATAAAAACTTGATAAAACTTGATAAAACTGCATTTGAATCACCTAAAACAGCTAAAATAAAACAAAAAATAGAAACCAACATCTCACAAGGTATTAAAAGCCAGGGTAAAGAGGTATGTTTTCAGGAGTGCCTTAAAAACAAATAAGGAACTGGCCTGTCTTATCTCTAAAGGAAGTTCGTTCCACAGTTTCGGAGCTGCAACAGCAAAAGCGCGATCTCCTCTAAATTTACGCTCAGTCCTGGGCAGTAGCGGTTTTAGGCACGGGCAGACAGGGCAGTTGCCCGGGGCGGCATTTTTTCATGACACAAAAGGGGCGCACAAGCGCTGAGTTAAAAAAAAAAAAAAAAAAAAGGAAATCTGCGCCGCACCGAGGTTTTCTATTATCTGTCATATGACAGTGTCTGGATTGGAAACAGCAAGTTGGCGCCCCCTGCAGCTGCAGGCGCTCCGTGCACCGTGTGTGTATGAAGAAGAGGAAGGGGAGGGGTGCGGCGGGGGAATTCACCTCTGGGTGGGTCCAAATGAAATGAGCGGGTAGGGGCTGAATCAACTATCAACATGGCTAAAGTCGATCACATCTTGATGTTCTTCCACATTTCATTCATAATATCATAAACACAGGCCTATCATTCTTTCAGGTGTTTCTGAATTGTGTGAAATGGCCGAATAAAAAAAGGAAAAACAAAACGATTTTGTGGTCACCCCCCCATCAAGGTCAAATTGTTTAGTCCTGACTAAAGGAAACTTATTGAGTCAAGAGCCAAACAGAAGAGATGAACATAAAAAGGCTAAAACCAACAGGTGCCCGATTCAGGAATAAAAAAGAAAAAAAGAGGAGAAAAATAAAGGTATGTTCGCTCTCATGATGAATGTTTTCAATTTTTTGAACCAGTTAACTGGGATTTTAACGGTTAAATCCGGTCAACTAGTTGCTAACAGAGCTAATAGGGCTGAAATATTGAAACGAATATTCAAATGGTTCGAATAAATTCCTTGAATCGTTTTTTATTGATTCAAACTAGGATTTGTTAAATGCTCGCTGCAGCCTGTGGCCTGCCTGAACAACAACAAACACATGTTGATCAAGTTCACATAATAATAAATAAAACAACTCTACAAGCAGAAGAAAACACCCCAGTCACCACTAACTATCCTGTTTATTTATTGCAGATGGCTGCACTGATTATTTTTTACATGATTTGTTCTGTAAAAGTTGGCATTTTTGGTAGTCTACAGTTTTTTTTATGTCAGTTTAAATTACAATTTCAGAGGCAATTGTAAAATATTATGGATCATGAGATCTATTGGAGATCTACCCCAACTTTTGGACTGCTCTGCCAGTCACTGTGGCTCAAGCTGAGAGGAGCTTTTCAAAACTTGATCAAGTCATACCTGAGGTCACCTATGTTTCAGGGGCAGCTCACTAACCTGGCTCTGATTAGTATCAATCACTCAGTAGGGGAGCGATGACATTATTGATGACTTTGCATCAAGGTTAGGTTTTAATTTTAGTTTGTGTTTTCTGTTCTAAGTGCAGTGCTGTAGTGATTATCTTTAGTTTGTTATGTGTGAAATATTTTTGCTATTTAGAATATTTATTATATATTATGTGCATATATTCTTAATATTTAGTTAGTTTAGTTGTTTTTGTATATTTGATTCTATATATTTTGATACAGTGTATAATGTATATTGCTTTACATTCTGACAACTTCATAGTAATTAATGTAAATATGTGCAACTTAGAAAAATGAATGTTCAATAGTCGTTCTAATAAAACATGCCTGTTTATAGAAAGTGTGTGTGTTCGTGCAGGTGGGGTGGTGTGGGGGTGGTGGTGGGGGCGGTTGGGGGGGCGCTCAAAGGGGGCCTCGCCCGGGGAGTAATTCCATGTAGAACCGCCACTGGTCCTGGGTACAATCAGGAGCAGCTGATCAGCAGACCTGAGAGAGCGGGAGGGAGTGTAAGGCTGTATCAGATCCGAGAGATAAGAGGGGGCAAGGCCATGAAGACCTTTAAAAGCAAATAAAAGAATTTTAAAATGAATCCTAAAAGAAATGGGCAGCCAGTGAAGTGAAGCTAAAACAGGGGAAATGTGCTCAAACTTTCGAGTGCCAGTTAAAAGACGAGCTGCGGCATTTTGCACTCTCTGTAGCTGACTAATACAAGATGCACTGACCCCAATGTAGAGTGCGTTACAGTAATCCAGCCGAGTGGTTACAAAGGCGTGGATCACTGTCTCAAAGTGCTGCCGTGAAAGAATTGGCTTTATTTTTGCCAGCTGCCTGAGGTGAAAGAAGCCAGATTTTACCACCGCCTTAATCTGATGTTCAAACTTCAGATCACAGTCCACTTTGACCCCCAGGTTGATGACAGTTGGTTTAACAAACTGGGCCAAGGAATCTACAAACACATTGGGGGTCTCAGTAGGACTACCAAAAATCATCACCTCAGTCTTTTTATCATTGAATTTAAAAAAATTCACAGACATCCAAGCCTTTATGTCGTCAAGACACTGTAGTAATGGCTGTATGAGGTTTCTGCCTTTTTTCTTTAGAGGGACATAGATCTGACAGTCGTCAGCATACAAATGGAAGGCAATGCCATGCTTTCTCAATATAGAACCGAGAGGAAGAAGATACAGAGAGAAGAGGAGGGGGCCTACAACTGAGCCCTGCGGGACACCACACAAGAGCGGAGCGGAGGACGACACATAGTCACCGAGACTGACACAAAATGTTCGCCCCGCCAAATAGGACCTGAACCACTCCAGAGCTGTGCCACTAATGCCCACCCAGTGCTCTAAACGAGAGAATAAAACAGCATGATCCACAGTATCAAAAGCAGCTTTCAAATCTAAAAGCACAAGAACAACACAGTCCCCAGCATCAGTAGCTAAGAATATGTCATTAAAAACTTTTAAAAGGGCTGATTCAGTGCTGTGAAAGGGTTTAAAACCAGATTGGAAAACCTCTAATACATTTTGATTTTACAAGAAGGCCAAAACTTGGCTATGAACAACCTTTTCAAGAATTTTAGAAAGAAACAGTAGTTTGGAGATAGGCCTGTAATTCGCAAGATCCTGCGGATCAAGAGCAGGTTTTTTAATCAGGGGTTTGACTACTGCATGTTTAAAATCTTTAGGGACAACGCCTGACATCAGACTATGGTTTACCAGCTCAAGAACCAGAGGACCAACTGTAGGTAACACCTCTTTTAAAAGTCGAGGAGGAACAGCATCATTTGGAGACCCTGCAGGCTTAAGATGACCAACAGTCTCCTGTAGACATGACAGGGTCACAGGCTCAAACCTGTCAAAGACAGCAGAGCAGGAAACAACGACTGAGGGGTCATGAGCACAAGGACAGATTTGAGCCCTTGTGGAGGAGACCTTCTCAATAAAGAAGAGTAACAAATTTTCACAGGCTTCTAATGAGGGCTCGATACAGTCAGCATATGGTGCACTAAGAACAGAGTTAATAGTTTTGAATAAAACACGCGGGTCGTGGCAGTTAGGGCTGTCGCGGTTGAGGAATTCCTCCTGCGGTGATTCAGGGTGGCTTAATATTGCGGTTTGCGATATTATTGCAGCCCTTTTTTATTGCAGTACTATCTAAACATAATGTTTACACATTTAAAAAAGGTTAAAAATTGCCGTGCCTTCTTTAATAACACTTTACTGAATGCAGATCAAAGGGCAGTAACAACACAGATCGCAGTAACGTTTGTTTCTCCGACAGTCGGAGTCCGACTGAACTTAAAAACAAAATTCAGGAGAAGGTTAAACTTTTAAATGCAAATTTGGCTGCAGCATCTAACAAATAAGAAACAAGTCCACATTTTGTTTAGTTGTTTAAAATCAAGCATAAAAAATTACATGTACTGGGCGCGCGTGCGCCGGGAGGCGGGCGCACTATCATTTCACTTTCACACACACGAATGACGGTGATTTATTGCTCGGTCACGTCCTTGTTACCCACAAGGAAAACCAGCATGTTAACTACGGTTTGAGAGAGGATCTGAGAGGGGTGGCAACATTTGCAGCAACACTGAAAACCCTCTCAGATGGTGCGCTCGTTGCACTAACGCACACGTACCTGCGTGCGACTCTGACAAGCAAAGGGAATCTCTCCCGGTTGTTGCTCCACCATGTCACGGGGGTTTTCTTTAGGGTGGATGCATTCCTCCTGCAGGTAGCGAGTGAGCTCCAGCTCGGCTCAAACTCTCTTCGGGACGGCTGCAGAAGCAGTGCTTGTCCGGGACTTCAGCAGGTCTCCGCGCGTTTATTTATTTATTTTTGCCGCTGGTGGCAGCTCTGTCTCTGCTAAGGACTCTGGCTGCGCAGCAGCTGACGTACTGAAAACCAAAGTGCTCCCAAAGGAGCGAAGTAACGTTTCGTTTTGATACCAGTGCAGCCATCCTTCTCAACATGCATCTTTGAGTTGAACCAAGTTCAGGAATCGCGGTGACGCATGATGCAGCGCGGTGGGCTTCTTCATATCGCGATATTTCATTTTTGCGGTTACCGCGACAGCCCTAGTGGCAGTTAGACAAAATAATGTCCGAAAAGTGTTTTCTTTTGGCCTCTTTCACAGTTCTTTGATATTGACACCAATAGTCCTTCAGCATCTGAAATGACACCTGTAGTTTGTCCTTTTTCCATTTGCGCTCAGCTCGACGGCAGTCGCGTCTGACAGCTCAGGTCATGTCGTTCAGCCAAGGCTCAGATTTGGTTTTAGGCCGCCTGGTTTTTAATGGAGCCACAGTGTCCAAAGCAGTCCGACAGGTGGAATAAAACCAAGAGCTCAGTTCCTCAGTCTGGCTGCATAAAAAATCCGGGATCTGACAAATCTGGTTAAAGACTGTTGAAAAGTGCTCATCAGTGGAGGAGTTAAAAACACGTCTGCGCTGAGCAACAGCGCGAGGTTTAACTGAGGCACATACAAGAGGAACTTCAAACATCACAGGACTGTGGTCAGAAAACACAGCATCACAAATCTCTATGTTAAAACTAGGGAAGCCATGAGATAAAACAAGATCAAGACATTTTCACCAACAGAACTGCTGCTCACTGAATGTTTTCCCTTTTTCGGACCATCCTCCGTAAACCCTACAGAAGGTTGTTTGTGACAATCCCAGAAGATCGGCAGTTTCTGAAATACTGAGACCAGCCCGCCTGGCACCAACAACCACGCCACATTTGCTTAAATCGCCTTTCTTTGACATTCTGAAGCTCAGTTTGAACTGCAGCAGATCATCTTGGCCATGTCTACATGCCTAAATGCACTGAGTTGCCACCATGTGATTGATTGATTAGTAATTTGCATTAACAAGCAGTTGGACATGTGTATCCAATGAAGTGGCCAGTGAGTGTAAATAGCATGTGTAATGGTAAACTGACCATTTTGTTTAGTCAGGAAAACCATTGAGAGCAAATGCTGAAATACTTGCAGCTTTAAGGAAAAACATTTTATTAGGCAATTACTTTGAAGAACTTAATGACACTTTCTGTCCAAAAGCTTGGTCAATTACCCTAGCTTGTAGGACAGCTGACGAGCAGCATTTTACATAAACCAAAACAACACTGTGCTGGATTTTATCACGCTACACATGAGCCTGCAATGACCCCACTTTCCAAAGTGCAGCTCATCTTAATTGCCTGGAAAATTATCATCTGTGCTGAGAAACACCAGACTCAAAGATTGTCCTGATTCATTCTGTCCCAGCTCTGTGACGACTCTGTCCAAGGCAAAAAAGAAAAAAAGAAAAGTGCCAAGCAAGAGTAAATGTGTGCTAATTAGAGCACTGAACCTTGGTGTTTTCAGCCTCGCCTGTGGCAACATTTCCTCTATTCAGCTGCCCAAAACACCAAGAGAAGATCCCAATCTATAACTTTTTAGAATCCTGAATAAATCGCAGCATATGAACATACTCAGATTAAACATATTTATTGTCTTAGAGTCTTTGTTAACAGTTCTTAAACTCCTCTAACAAAATAAAAGTTGAGATATCATTTTTTAAAGACTTAATCTGCATCTATAAATGTAACATTTGTCCAGTGAAAAATGTTTAATACAAGCCTGAAGGTGGAAGAAAAGTCAAAGCACAAATGGGGCGTATTATTTTAGCAAATATTCTGTTGGGCATCCTTGACAAACCTTAATCTTACATTGTTCCTTCTACGGTTAATAACACAATAATTTGCCAAGGACCAATGTTGCTATTATACCCATGGCAAATTGACGTTGTCTACATCAATAACAAAATTGCTTCTGTGACCAGAAGTGAAATTAATATTACATGAAGAAATCAAATCATTGGTCATGGATTTCACTTGGTTACATTTAATTATAGGAAGAAAATGTGCTTCTAACATGACAATCACGCTGAAATGAGATTTGTATCTGACAGACTAAATGCATTTGAAAATGTGACTACAACAGCAGATTGTTGCCTAAAATCAAAGGCTGTTGACACGTCAATCAGTCAGGAATTCATCATTGAGTTTATAATTAGTAGGGCCCAAAGAAATAAGTTTTCTTTGCAAATTCTGTTATTAACCCCCAAAACATTTCTTACTTTAGGATTAGGGATGAGAGTACACCACTATCTGTATCTGTATCTGTTCAACCAACTAAATTATCTGTATTTGTACTCGGGATGGGCGTGGCATGACCCGGAGGTGGGCGTGGCATAACCCGGAAGTGGGCGTGGTTAACATCAATGTATCATTTCAAGTCGGAAATTGATATGGATTGATCAGAAGTTGCTATGTGTATTGTTTATTTGAAAACTATTTACAGAGCAGCCTCAGAATTGAGATTAAATGTTTTTGATCACAATAGTAAAGAAACTATTACAGAACAAGTGTTTCAATAAAATCAGAACATTAATATTTAGGTGCATGTATTAATACATCTGAACTCATGCAGTAGGAACTAGGAAATATGAAATGCTAGAACCAGACACAACTTTATATATATTTTTTAATTTTAATTTGATTAAACTGATTTTTTTCTTAACGTTCTTGGCATTTTCCCACACAAAGTTAAACAAAACAATGTTGATTAATGTGTGTGTGTGTGAGAGAGAGAGAGAGAGAGAGAGAGAGAGAGAGAGAGAGAGAGAGAGAGAGAGAGAGAGAGAGAGAGAGAGAGAGAGAGAGAGAGAGAGAGAGAGGGAGTGGGAGAGGGCAAGGGAGAGGGAGAGAGAGAGGGGGAGAGGGAGAGAGAGAGAGAGAGAGAGAGGGAGAGAGGGAGTTCAAAAAAATAAAAAACCCGACCGGAGCGGAGGTAGTGACAACAGCACGTCAGCTCTGTCTTGTCAAATGCACCATGTCAGTTACGAAAAAAGAAACTTTAAATATTCAAATGAAAAAGAGGCGAGCTGAAGAAACCCTAGGGAAAACTGAAGAAACGTGAGAAACAGTGAAGCAATCACAGCGAGATCCGTTACTGTCTGTGTGTGTGTGGATGAACAGGACGGACTGCGCTCCCGGCCGGTGTCGGTACAAGATCTGCTCGGGTGCAAGATCGGCTCGGGGTCCTTCGACTGCCGATGACGTCAAAGTACGGCAAACCCACTCGGACAAAATACAGTACACATCTATACTGTTGGAAAGAATTTAGCAGTTTCGTTGTTAAAATAATGTTTCTTAAGACGTAAGTTGATGTTTATAATGGTATTTGTAAAATAAAACACTATATTTTATTCATAATGTTGAACTCCTCTTTGAGCACATCCCTTGAAGAATCATAGGTATTAGCAACACCTGTGAAATTGTAGTATTGTCCATGCGTAGTTCAGTTACGCTCATAGCTGCTAGCCAAAACTCTGGAGTTAAAAGTTTTCTGGCTTTACTAAAATACCTGTCTGTACTTATTGGATTGATGGTAGTTTTACTTTCTATTAGACTCCAAATGTAATCATTTGGCACGTTTCTAATTCATGATTTGTAATAATGTAATCGGCGATATTAGCATTCCTATGGGTTTTTCCATATTAGCTTTGTGCTAACCACTCGCTGCCAAATTGCAGCCTTTGCGATTAGAAAATCTCCTTTTGTCACATCGCAATTTAATTGCACATGCAGTTAATCGTTCAGCCCTAATATACATGCAGCTCTATGCTAAAAGTGTATTTTCAAAGAGGTAATGATGGATTTCTTTGTAAAAGTTGTCCATCTTTCCAATAGAAAGATTTGCCTGGACCAACGTGACGTGATTACGTAATTCCGTAAGGTTCATGTTCAGCCAAACAACTACTTAGACGTCATCGGCAGTCGACGGACCCCGAGCCAATTTTGCACCCGAGCAGATCTTGTACCGACACCGGCTGCAGTTTTGTGTGTAGGGAGGGGCGGGCGCTCTATGTGACTGGCCAATCACAGAGTGTGAAGACAGTCAGTTACCCAATGAGGATTTTTCTTCAGCACGATTACAGATATTGACTCGTTTTACTCGTTTCATGCTCGTATTCGTCAAAAATGCTTTATCCGTACCCGGCTCATCCCTATTTAGGATGGAATAATAGGCTAATTCTATTCAGAATTTCATTAATATTTACACTTTTCACTAAAGTGACCAGAACTGTTAGCCTGACCTGCCAGACTCGTCCTCTGTTTAATTCTGCATGTCTTAGTGCTGCCCCCTGTGGCAGAACAGCAGCTACTGCATTTTAAACTTGTGATTGGCTGGGGCTGGTACAATTTCACGTCATTGGTACAATCTCCTCCCACTCCTCCTCCCTCCCAGGATGGAAATTCCCACACTTGGCCATGCCACTCTGCGCCTCCTGGCAACGCCTACTTTCATAGCATTTTTCAAATCTTATCTAGGGTTGGAGATACATTTGCTGATGGTGTGCAGTCCCTCTTTAAATATTTTTTTGAGCCAGTATGTGCTAAAATGACCCTTTACAGGGTTATCGAAATGTTGGTCCATTCTCCACCACCATCTGTGGCCAGAATTCCGCACTTGCAACTTCAGAGTGCAGGTCAAATCTGTTGGACTTGGAAAAATATTTTGCTTACATACCTGGCACTACAGTCTGCGGCCAGTATGTTTCCTGTATGTTTTAAAACATGAACACTGCTGATTTGTTTGATTTAGTAATGAATAACCCCTGTAGACACTAATTAAGGCTGAGGAGACATTTCAGGTGTTAGATTAAGTAAGGTGCACAGTGAGGAGATAGCGGAGTGTCTTAAATCGAGGCAAAAATAGCACAAGGAGATCAGTAAACAGTGTGAAGAGATCTGTTTGCCACATAGAAATACAACTCAGCACACAAATGGTGGTGAACTTGAACCTTTTCCTCAGATTTATGCAGAAGTGTCATGTCGATAGGGGGCGCTATGGCACTGCCCCACCAGAGAGAAATCAGCGACTGACTGTAGCGATGCCGGCCAGGCTCAGCTTGCTTGGAACCACAAGGCAGCAGGGACTGAAAAGTAAAGGGAAAATACTAAACCGTGCTGATGGAAAAGGTGGCCAGACTGAACCACACCCATCCACTCACGCTGAGTATGGCCATTGGAAAAGTCCCAATAGTGTTAGCACATTGTTAGCATTAGAGCAGACTGCGGCATGTTGTTTATGACAGTTGTAATTCCACTTTCAACCAGTAGGACAGAGAAGCAGCAAGCTCTTTCACTTTAACCCTCCCACTGTCTTTATGGGTGACCCCACGAGAAAAGTAGACCATTGAGCAGGATTGATGGTTTATTCCTTGGGTCAACGTGGCAGGGGTAAGGAGTGAGCACCACCTCACCCCTGCCACGTGGACCCAAGGGATAAACCATCACCCCTGCTCAATGGTCAACTTTCCTCGCGGGGTCACACCCATTAGGACAGTGGGAGGGTTAAACTCTCCAGTGAGGTCTCTGATAAAATTGCTTACTAGTGTTTGACAAGTGGTCAACCAGTTTGCAAATGGTTTGTAATGGCTTTTGCTAATTCAGGTTTATTCAGCAACAAGATACTGATCTGATCCCGACATATTCAGTTACTTTCAGTCATTATTTACTGCAAGGTCACCATAACTTTCGTTTGACAAATGACCGCTCAAATAGTTTGTCTAGAAATTTTTGAGGGAGAGCTGCTTGTGGTGCATTTGGTCACATTGTTGCCTTGCAGCAAGAAATTCTCATGTATGGCCTTTCTGTGCTAACTTTGCATATTCTTCCTAGACCAGGGGTCAGCAACCCATGGCTCTGGAGCGGCATGCAGCTCTTTCACCCATCTGACGTGGCTCTCTGTGCTTGTAAAATAATGAATGAATTATTATTTAAAATTCATTTTATTTTACTGCATTAATTTTTTAACTGTATGTCAATTCTAAATGTAAAGACTCATCTTTTAAATTCTAAACAAAAATGATAAACACCTGAAATGACAGGTCACCTGCTTGTGTGTATTCAAACGTCTCTGTAGGCGCTTTCTGAGCTGAAGAGGATATGAGAGTCTGGACTTTTGCCTCAGACAGGCTCATGGATGCGTCGCCACATTGGAGACAGGAACAAGCCAAAGTTTCATAATCAGGAAACATTTTCTAAAGCCCTTTTCAGATAGACATTCTGGAACATTTGCGGACAATTCAATCCGGTTTTTAACCGGAACTGTGTTTTCAGACACACCACTTTTGTACCGGAACTTGTCCTTTCGGCTGCGTTCACACAGCAGGGAAAAGTTCCAGATGTCTGACGGCGGCGGGGGGGTGGGGGGTGGGGGGGTGCGGGGGGGGGGGGGGTGGGAGAATCGGACTTATGTTAAGAAGAAGAAGAAGAAAATATCATTTCTATAGCGCCTCTCAAGATAAAAATCACGAGGCGCTTAAGCATAATTCTGCGCACACGAAGACGCATAAGAGACCTGGATGATGAAGCTCAATGGTTAAAGGAATCACTGAAGCGGTGTGAAGCGCTCCGTCGCGCGTCTAGACGGTACCGTAGGAGGCGAGCTGCCATGGTTCGCCGCATGCTACAGGAGCAAGTTATCTAGGTGCGCACAGTGTCCCCCGGTCCCCTCCCCCTCCCCCTCCCCCTTGTCCGGAACTTTACCTCACCAGTATGAAGCAGCCACCCTGTCCGTAACAAGTCCGGATCTGTTACTAGGGGCTTCGTCCGGATAAATTCCGGAACACGTTATCCGGATGTTTGTATTCAGACAGAAAGGTCTTACGGACAGATTCCGGAACATTTCCGTTTTTCATGGCCTGTCTGAAGGGGGCTTTAGTGACAAGTCTCTCTGAGAGACCGGGTTTGGAAAACACTCGCTTCAGTGGGAGGAATGTTCCCGCATGCGCTCTGGTTCTGCTGCTAACTGTGACCAACGCGCTCCAAGCCCTTCTCCACATCTTCAACTCGCCCGCCTTATGTGCGCGCCGACAGCAAACTGTGCTGAACAGTGTCCAATAATGCTCAGGCGTTCTGATAGGAATATTTTCTTGACTCATTTAGCTACCTCCGCAATGTGCGTAACCATTAAAATATCAGCGCATCTGCAGCCTTGAGGGTTCCCTGTTTAAATAAACAGTCAAATACGGGAAATATCCGGTCAATGCAAACCCGGCAATTTAGCTGTTTTTCTTTCTTGTGAAGATTGTTGCAAAGAGAAACAATTAAACTTGATTAACACCAGAGCCATGCGCTCTTCGTTGTTATCTCCGTCACTGCAAATGAGGGAACAAAAACATTGATCAGATCCTTTTCTTACCTTTTCAACATTGTTTAATGTAAAGTTTTGTTCAGTACAAAGTTTACTTACAACAATCTAACAACACAGAGCCTGGGTTTTATTCTGAACAGTTTAAACATGTTTTAAAAGGAAACATGCGTGATGCGTCAAAAGTATCACCTGCTCAGGCCCGGTAGGCCCACCCACAACACGGCGGCTGCTGTGGCTTCCAGTGTTTTCTTTACTGTGGGAAACATGTAATAATGGCTCTTTGATGGGAAAAGGTTGTCGACCCCTGACCTAGACTAGCGTGGATTTTTTCCAGGTAATTGTGCTTTCTTTCATAGACAAAAAACATGCAAGTTAAATTGATTAAATACCCTGGGTTGTCTCCAGATTGCCCAGTGATGGACAGGGGGCCTGACCAGGTTGTCCCCTGCTTCTCATTGTTTACTGCTGGAGATAGGTACCGGCTTCTTGTGGCCCTAATGAAGATGAAGCAACTTACCTCAGCTTTTCATTGGATGCGTAGTAAGAAGCTAATAGCTGATATAGTTGGCCCTCCAGCCATTCCTCCCCATCCCCAGACATTTTCTTCCTCCTGCTCCCTCACAACATCACACAAACATGCACATTTGACCTTGAGGGATGGGGAAGTCAGGGGTGGACTGGCCTATCTGGCAGTGTCCCGGTGGGCCGCTTAGCCAAGTGGGCTGCTTGTCCAGCTTGGGCCGACACTACTCGACAGTTGGTGATCTGCAGAGCATTAGCTACACGGTAACCCGAAGCTAACAGAGTTTTTCCAGGCATTTTTAGCAAGAAAAACGCAGAAGAGTGATGACTTAGGAGTTGTTTTACCGCGTTAGCATGTAGCTAATGTCCCGCTGATGTCCGCCTGTGGAGAATGAGCTGATCTGGAAGGCCAGGGCTCCCGGTCGCAGCGGTCTGGCCCTGCTTGTAATTTAACAGTCCGAGTCCATATTAGATCTCACATTCGGCCTAGAGACGAGTCTGCGGGCGGCAACACCCCCCACCCCCACCGCTTTCCCAATGGGGAGGGTCGACTGAGGGCCGATGGTTTGTAAAAATGCCAGGGCCGAATTTTGGTCCCAGTCCTCCCCTGGGTGCGGGTAATGGATCCCATTTCCACAGTCCTGTGACAGCCTGCCTCCCAATCTTACTTGTAGGTGAAACACTTCCACCAACTGCAAAAAGTCTGCACTAGTGTACCGGTACTTTAGTGCTGCGGCCTTATTTGTGTCTGACGTACTTTTGATCATTTATCAGTGGCTGGACAGAAGAATGGCAGTCACTGAATGATTGTAGCAACTGACTAGGACAGGCATTCATCTGCAACAAGGCTGGACTAATGAACTGGGAGATTAAACCCAAAAGACCCATTCAAGCACATCTTTACCAGCATTTCTTTTTAAATGAAAAGATAAATGCAAACAAAAGTAATCCAGAATTTAAAAAATATGTAATTTTGTTACTGAAAAAGCCCTCAGATGGTTGATTTACAGCCCCGTATGTGACGTACCCCATTTCATGTTTTGTTTGATTTAATATCTTGGAGGTCGGTGTGATCTCATAGTGTGTCAGACCTAGGTCATATTTGTTTGATCTCCTCCGTATGGGGAAATAAACAATGAAAGGACATGTCTGTGTATATTACAGAGTACAAAGCCAAAAGTAGAAGCTGATGTTTGTTGGGCATCTAAAGTCAATTCTTCTTGGTCTGAAATTCTTTCAAAGACTCTCTGAGAACAGGAGATGACAACAAACTATTGGGCTAAATTAGAGGATTTATTGTTAAATTACTTGAAATGATGGTTGCAGAATTACAGCTGACCTAAGAGTAGACTGGGTAACAGAAGTGTGTGATTGCGGCGTTACGGTTTAATCGATCGTTAGGGTGAAATAAGATACAGCAGGCAGAGATTTGCTCATGTCGAATAACCTCAGCTTACATCAGCTTCTCTGTGATACCTGAATAACCCCGGTTACAAATGAACTCTTCTTTTCCTGACCTTACATAACCTGTATAAGGCTGTCAGCTGTGGGTGGAGTATTACATGGATCACAGTATAAATATTTTTGATATGGTTCTCTGTAAAATAGGCTACTGCAGCCAGTTTTTGACTTCTTATGATTCAAACTTCTCCACTTAAATGAAATCAAACAACCCGTGGGTCAAATACTGACACCTTTTCATGGGTCATTTGGTAGCAGGCTGCACAAAACGAGTAAAAACTTCTTTAAATTATTTATATAAATACACACGTTAGAAACAGTCTGTTGGGTGTTTTATGTGTCATAATATGAAAATTATTTGAGATAAAATGCATATTAATGACATATACACTTGAGTGCACTTTTGTCACATATGTTATTACCCAAACAGTCAATGAAAACATTGTTTGCAAAGCAAATAAGGTCAGAGACCACTGACATAGAAAATACATGAAAACAGAAGAGGGCAGAATTTAATGCCAAACTGAATGAATGTATAATGAAACAGCAATATATATGTATTATACTTTTGGTTAGCATTGTGGACCAAGCTTCACACATAGCACATTCAAAAATTTGTAGAATAATAATTACAGTATAATTATAATATCACAACCTAATCATGAAAATTATTTATATTCCAAAATTAAGAGGTTATTTGAAAAATGTTGTATTTTACTCATCTAATGGTTAATTACATGACGACAGAAGCAGATGGGTTAAGTGAGCGTTTTGTAACCAAAATGTTGCGAGATTGTGTCCCGCTCAGTCTATTGCAGCCATTGTGTCCCTGGGCACGGTACTTAACTGACTTTCCAGCCAGTGGTGGTTGGAGTGACCAGTGGGGCCAATTTCATTTCTGTCAGTGTGCCCCAGGGGACCTGTGTGTGTGCGTGTGTGTGTACGTGGGGTGTGAAGCACCTTGTGGGATAGTAGAACTCTAGAAGGCTCTATACAGATACACGCCATTTACACTTTTCAAGAGACAATGCATATTTTTACCTTTATTCTCTGGAAATATCCATTGGAATGTTGATGATGAAAAAAAATTACGTCCATTTGTTGAAAATTTTTGGCTGGTTTGTAACACATAACCATAAAAATTGGGTATAAAGTACCTTGGGCGTGGGTCCAGCATCTGTGGCTGATGCAATATTACATGCCATGTTTCCTTCTGGCCGGCTTGAGGTCCTACACGTGCCATTGACGTCACAGTAGATGATTGTCTGGGTGTACAAATTGTGGAAGTTACGTTGCCATGTTCAAAAACATTTAGGCAGTAAGAAACACTAATTTAATAACATACCTGCAAAACTCTTTCCAAAACATACGTGAAATAATAGAATTGAAAAAGAGATGCAATTTTGGCTACATGGTATTGCCGTAGTATGATGACATTATCTGCAGGCATAGGACACCGAGCAGATCCTGAAACTATGGCGCCAAAAAGCTACAATCGACATTGCGTTCTCTCAATAGAATTAAGCAAATGACCATCAAAGTCTGAGTAGCAACGCCGAGGTTGCACGTTTTCTGCTCTGTAACAACATTTACCGTGATTTTTTTTAAAACTAGTGACAGTCATGGTGATACGGTGTAAAACTACCCTGAAATATATGTACTGCCCCCTAGTGCCAGGAAACTACACACTGTCACTTTAAGTCAAACATTTCATTTTCTGCTATTGAAGCATGCTCCTTGTAGCCTGACACGCCAGACTAAATAAATATATTATTTGATCTGACAACGCTCTGTTGACAGCTCTCGGTCGTGAGGTGGGTTCTACCGTCTTTCAAATGATCACCGCATGCTGGTGGACAATGAACAACGTGACATACTCACCGCAACGGATGTTGGTTAACGAGGCAGTCTGCAATTGAAGAAGGTGAAAAAATATCCTTTTTTCTAAAAAAAATCGAACTTAAACTCATCTATCTGCTCCTGATTCTAATAAAGCCCAAGTCCAAATAGTCCAATATTAATGTAAAAGCCGTTTCAAATGAGCTCTCGCCATCTTGTTCCACTCTGTTGAATCATCTCGCCCACTAGATGAGTAGAGGGCCCTGATTGGCCCACAAAGTGGATAAAGCACTTTGATTGGTCCACAAAACACATAGAGTGCTGTGATTAGCCCACCATTGTGGACCAATCACAGTGTTCTATAGGATTGAAACCCCCTGTAGAGAGCTGTGATTGGCCAGCCAGAATGCTGCTAGGGGCTGCAGAGGTTCCAATGGAGTGTTCCTAGACCAAACGTTGCAAAGCAAGAATTTGGTCTAGTTCACTAGGCTATGCTCCTTGCCCTTTTTTTACATACTGTAAATATGATTACAGCAAGTCATAGCAATCCTCCCAATGTACTTTATTGTACATGATAACTGGTGTTTTAGAGCAATCTGGGCGGCCTATGGCTTCATTTGTGCAAGTTTTATCACAAAAGAAGCATTTTTGAATTATTTATTTATTAAAAACATGATACATACTAGTAAATGTAAATCAGATGGGCCATTTTACCCACTAGGATTATCTGGTAGATCTTTCCTTATTTCTGTCTATTTATAACATAGACAAATATTGTTGATTGTTTTTATGGGTCTGCATGCTAAGTGATCCTCAATTTCAACTCACTTCCATTTGCCTCTTGTGGAGCCCAGCTCAATAAAGCTTGTAATTTCCCAACCGCCCACCGTCTCACACCCCCTTCCTCACCCTCCTCTCCCATCCCCTCCACCAAACAGACGGTGACAATAACAATCCACGGGGGGGGGGGGGGAATTGCAGGTCTGTTCAATAGGTCTGAATGCAAATAGCTTTTTAATGCTTTGTACAAGAGCCCAAAACAAAGCGGATTGTTGTCCATAGGCAATTCGAGGCCAGTTAAGTTCATTTGATACATGACTCACAAAGAACTCCAGGTGTCAAAGGCACCGTGGAAAGAAAGGGGAGTTATAGGGGAGGTAAGCACGAATTAAGTGGATGGGTTTTAGAATTTGCAATTTGAATGGGGGAGGGTGTGCGTAGGGGGTTATTATGCTTAAATACAAAATTCTTAATCTTAGCTGAAACAGTTAGATCTAAATTGGTTTCACATGCATTTTACTTCGCTCCACTGATGTACTGATGCAGCCTACAGGTGAGAGATGCATGGGGATGCTTTAAAAATAATGCTGGCTTATGTATTATTAGATATCAAGGTAGAATATTTGTGTCCTTTTAGTGCGGACACAAAAAGCAAAGAAAATATTGAGGGTAGGTGTGTGTCTTTGTACATGTTTGTTTGTAGTTGTCATATATTATCAGTTAACCCTCCCACTGTCCTATCAGGTGACCCCTCCAGGAAAGGTGACCATTGAGCAGGGTTGATGGTTTGCCCCTTGAGGTCCATGTGGCAGGGGTGAGGAGGTGCTCACTCCTCACCCCTGCCACGTGGACCTCAAGGGATAAACCACTCGACACCGATAGATTTTCAATTTATTGCCCAGCCCTAACGTGGTTGAACACCTTCTCCAAATCCACAAAACACATGTAGATTGGTTGGGTGACCTCCCACACACCCTCCAGGACCCCAGCTTAAGGTTGGTTTATGCTTGACGCGTCCGCGAGGTCCGCACGGCTCCGCGCGGAAAAGTTGCGTCATTTTAACAACCACGCCCCTCCACCGCGCCTCCGCACGGCCCAGAATTTCTGCAACGCGCACCTCGGAAAATTTCTAACCACGCGGATGGACGGACGGACGCGGAAAAACATGGCGGACCAGCAAGAACTAGTATGGCAGAGGTTCGTAAATACAGAAATTTGTATGATTCAGCTCTCAGAGGTCACCGTGACCAACATGTAGTTAATAATTCTTGGAGAGAAATAGCTCGCACTGTCGGAAAAGACGAGAACGCTGTTAAAAATGCCGAAATGCCATGTTGTAAACAGTCATTTCTACTTCTACTATGGTGTAGTGTTGGATGCTTGCCGTAGAGCTCCATGCTGCCCCCTACAGTTTGGGAGAACATTAGCTCACGGCAGAGACGAGCCGCACGAACCATAAACACTGCGAGTTGTGAAGCTCGTTCCATCCGCGAGCCGCATCACCAAGCGGAAAGTGAATGCATCAAGCATAAACCAAGCTTAAGGGTGTAGAGCTGGTCAAGTGTTCTACGGCCAGGACGGAAACCATATTGCTCCTCCTGAGTCCGAAGTTTAACTATACGATGGACCCTCCTCTTCAGAACCCTGAATAGACCTTACCAGAGATGCTTAGGAACGTGATCCCCCTGTAGATGGGACACACCCTTTCTAAGTGGGGGGACCACCACCCCGGTCTGCCAATCCAGTGGAACTGCCCTTACTGTCCACACGATACTGCAGAGCCAACACAACCCTACAACATCCACCCCTGGAGCCTTGTCAACGAGGAGCTTTTTGACCACCTCAGTGACCTCAACCCCAGCAGTTAGTTGATCAACATGTTTCCCTAAACTCATGTTTTTCTGCTGCATCCATGGAACAAGAAAAACAACGCTCACAATCTAAACCAGGGACCTCGCTTAAATAATATTAATTAAACCTTCCTAACTAATTGTGTGTTACTTTTGCTGTCAACCAATTATGTTTTACACTCTTGGGGAGAAGCAAGAGCCCCAGCTCACTGTGAAACTCCAGCTGTCACCGAATTTCAATGAGCATGTATTTAATTAATATACTAGGCTGCTGGAGCATATCAATATGTATTTGTTCTCATGGATAAGACGGCAGTGCGTTTGTTCTGCCCACAGCTAAAGATGCCTGCATGGCAAGTTGACTCAAGATGCAGACGAAAACATTTGATTAAGGATCTATAAAGCTATTTGTCTTGCAAACACAGCTGTGAACCATGTGCTTGAAGTAACAGATAGTTTTAAAGTATCTGACACTGCGACTCTCCAAATAAACTTCTCTCTGTAAGTGGTTGCGATGTCTGGTAACGCTGATACCGATTCAAATAGCTTCAGTCGCACGAATCGGTGAAGAGCAGATGCTGACGGGAGGCTTTCTCTTTCTCTCCGACATCCTTTTGTCTCTGCATCCGTCTTGTGTTGTTCTTTTATCAAGCACCAGTTTTGACTGCACAACAGAAATCATCCATCATCAAGATTTACTCCCACTACCCTAATATCTAGCAGGCAGCCTAATGCCATAACTCCACAGGCAACAAATACATTTTAGAGGAAGTGTGTGTGTGTGTGTGTGTGTGTGTGCAAACCTCCTTGTGTGAGTGTGCTTTTGCAGTAGCAAGAACCACAGAGATTGGGGGTGGTGGGTATAATAGTGACAGAGAGAGCTAAACTTAAACTCTAGCTGTCATGCCTTAGGCAACTGGCCGAATATTTTCCCCCACCTTCTCGCTGGGTCAGCAGAAAAAGTGCACAAAGCAGCATCAATTGATTCATCCATGATATCAGGAGGAGGAGAAAGCCTATCTCTGTACAGCGAGCCGCCTCCCTTCCCTCCTTTCATTCTACCTGCCTTCCCGTAGCACTGTCACACATAATGAGGCCAGAGCTGGAGACGGAGCGAACCAGAGAAGCCGAGACAGGCACTGCGGCACAAACAACAGTCGCTCAAAAACGGTGGACCACAGAGGAAACCATACATATTTTCGCATAATGCTCCCTGTGCTTCCCTTCACAGTCCCTCATGCTCCACACTGCAAAGGAGCTGGGTATTATTCAATGATGTGCCTACTGAGCCAGGGTCCCTCGCGGCCTGCAAGGTCACGGATTCCTGTGATGTCACCTGTGTGCAGACTAATGGTTCCGCACAGGCATAGCTGTTACGAATTGTTGGAGAGTTGACAAAGCAGGTCTGCTCAGAGATCCAATGTGTTTTTATGTTTTATGCGGTATATAGGTGGAAAAGTTAGCGCATTCATATCAACAATCATGACAGATGTGTGCAAGAAACCTGCCAACGAGTCACCTCTTTCTTTAAACATCTTTGGTGTGTTCTTACTGAGTTTCTAATTCCTTTGCAGTCGGCAAACGAACCGTTAGCAAGGTAAAGAGAAACCTTTCCTGTGTTTTAAAAAAGAACCAAAAATGGAATGAGTCACCTCTTTCACACTGAAACCAGCACATATTTTTACGTTGTTTTTTACTAAAACAAAAGAAGAGAGGGAGATATTTACGCAGTCGACAAGAAAACAAGATGGTTTGTGTCAGATTTACTGTGTGGAAAATGTTTGCATTCTAGTTGATCTACTACAGCAGTAAAAATGGCAGCTTCTTCTACTAAAATGATGTCTTTGGGCTGCCCCTGGTCATTCATAAATTACCACTTGTGCAGGCCACATCCTGTGAGGACGAGATTTTATTAACCCTCTCAGGCTCAAAATAAGTTTTGATAAAAGGACGAACAACTAAGTCCTTCAGGGGAACTTCCGAGTTAAGAAATGCTCATGAAATACGTATGTGGAGTAACCAGGTAGGTAGGTTTTAATGTTGCAAATCTGCAACGCCTGCCTCCAGAGGGTTAAACAAGCTGGCATCATGAAACCAAAGGAGGCAAGAAAAAGATCTCAGCTCTTTTAGCATGGAGCGCTGGGCATGAAATATAAAGGACTTCTTCTGTGTGCACTTTTCAACATGCATTTCTTGGTTCTTTTTAAACACAGAAAAGAAAAGTAGTTTTTTTTACCTTGTTTTCTAACATTTCAGCTGCTTCTCATAGCCGTCTTCAGAGCTGTGATGATGTTGGTGGCGTCACTTCCTTCTCCGTTGATCTGCGGGCAGCAGAGGACGTTGTCGCCCTCTGCTGCCCGCAGATGAACTTATTGTTGCAACAGAAATGGCATGTCAACAGATCACAGATGAAGGGACAAAAGCAGAACTTAGAAATAATGTTGTATTAAAAAGCAGCAAGCTACAACACAATAACGTTACAAAAGAAGAAATAACAGCCATGGCAGCACTTTCCAAAAATGAGCACATCATTTTTCTACTGGCAGAAAAAATAAGAACCACAGTGGTAATGGACTAAGAAAATACAATCAACAGATGGAACAGATGCTAGAGGACAAGAATACATATAACACACACACACAAAAAAGATCCAACTGAAGACATTAAGAAAAACATGAAAAAAGTACTGAAACCACTACAAGAAAAAAGCAAAAATAACAGAAAAAATGTATAAACTCTGGATTCCAACAGCAAACATAATCCCAGGACTCTATGGAACCCAAAAATACGCAAACAGAACATCCCGCATAGACCAATAGTAGACAGCGTAGGTACACCGACATACAATATGACAAAATACCCCCCCACCCATCAGTGATCAGAACATTATACCACAGATAAAGCATAACAGATGAGACCATAAACAAGAGAACCTACATATACAAAATGCTTTAAAGACCTGCGGATTCCCAACATGGGCAATAAACAAAGGAAAACAACAACAGGAGAAAAAAACAGTAAGAAAAGAACAACCAAAACAAAGAACCAGACAAACAAGAACCAAAACCAGTGACGACTCTTCCTTACATCAAAGGCATTACAGAAAAAACTCTAGCAACAATGATAAAACACAACATGAACAGAGATGATGGGGTCTACATGTTAGATCACGCATGGGACTGTGTCATCGATGAGGAGGGCACAGGCAGCAGAGGGTGACATCGTCCTCTGCACCGGCGTTGTCGCTTTCACACACGTTTATTTCTCAGGACTGATCTGCAGCGCAGCTGTCCCCTGCTGCTGGATCTGCTGGATTGGTCGACCCTGACTGCCTCCTCGTCCCCAGTCGCAGATAAGCAGATCTGTGATTAATCTGCTATCACATGTTTGTTTCTGGACATGTGGGGCAGATATTTTACTTTTTGTTATCCAATAGAATTGGTCACTAAAGAGCAAGTCACCCCCTACCAGAGTCAAACTCCACTCCAACTTCATGTGTGAAAAATGCAACAAATGCCGTTGCCTGGCAGACCGAGAGGGCGGAGCCGCTAACAAATACACACACAAGTTCACAACAGCATTGTGGCATCATAATGTACCAGTTTACATCACAGCATACCTCTTAGCCAATAGCGGTGGGAGATTTTCATTCATATACAGTGCAGAGTTTTTACCTGACAACGGCACAACACTGGCAGTTTTAGGCAGAATATTTAAATTTTAACTAAGATGCACTGAAATGCCAAATTATTGACTACACGTGTCTGCAGCACGATTAGACACTCGTTTATTTAGTTTATCAGCAAAAAAAAAGTTGATTTGGGGGTGACTTGCTCTTTAACTGCCACCTTCAGGATATCTTATCAACTGGAAACCTAGTAAATTGAACTTTACTGTCCTTCTTTTGTATACTTGTGCAGCCTACAGCTCTGCATGTGTTAACCATGCTGATAGATTTTATTTTGCTGCTATGTACCTCTGTTCATTGACAGTTAACAGATAAACACAACTGTGGCCAACAGGGAGGTGCCGTTTTCTTGCCCTCCAGCCTGGGGCAGGAGTGTGGGAACATGATGTCATGCTGCAATGGGTCTATATTTATATTTTAAAGACTTACTTGCCCATGAGAAAAGTCACCAACAATGCATCAATCGAGGTATGTCCTTAAACACTTGAGCACGCTCTGTGATTGATCTGTACATGAGCGGTGGTCTAATGCTATTGGTTAGCGCTGACCAGCACTCGGCTTATTTTGCATTGAGCTCTGTGGGGCAGTATACGTCACTTTTCATTCATTCATTCCATTTATTTGATAAAGCACATTTAAAAACAGCATGTGAGCTGACCAAAGTGCTGTACAGGGGTAAAAACATATAGGGTTAAAAGAATAATATAAAAGAATAAAACAACTAGAGCAGAACAAAAAGAACCATGAGAAGTCAATAAAATCAGTCAAAGAACAGTGTAAATAAACCATCGATAAAATAGCTAGGTAGTAAAAGCAAGAGAATAAAAATAAGTCTTTAAGTGGGACTTAAAAACCCCAATGGAGGAGGAGATTCTGATATTCAGTGGGAGATCATTCCAAAGTTTTGGAGCGCAGACAGAAAAAGCTCGTTCACCACGGGTTTTGCAGCGTTGACGGGGAATCTGTAGTAGGTGTAGGTCACCTGAACGGAGAGTCCTGCCTGGCACATAAGGAGTGAGTAACTCGGATATGTAGGGTGGTGCTAAGCCATTCAGCGCCTTAAAAACAAACAATAAAATTTTAAAACGTATGCGGTAGTGCACAGGAAGCCAGTGAAGTCTTGCTAAAATTGGAGTGATGTGCTGACGACGGCCAGTATTGGTCAGAAATCTTGCCGTCGTATATTGTATCAGCTGAAGGCGAGATAATGCGGCTTTTGAAATACCAAACAGAATTGCGTTGGAGTAGTCCAACCTTGAGGTGATGAAAGCGTGAATGGTAGTCTCGAGGTGGCGCCGATTCAGAATGGGTTTTAGTTTGGAAAGACGTCTTAGCTGATAAAAACATGATTTAACCATGTGATTAACGTGAGAGTCCATTTTTAGAGCCACATCCATTTTAATTCCAAGATTAACAATTGTCTGACAAATTTTAAAAGGAAGAGCAGAAAAATCAGGAGCGGAGGAAGACGAGCCATTAGGAGTAAAAACAATAAACTCGGTCTTAAAATCATTCAGCAGCAAAAGATTTGCTGACAGCCAGTCTTTAACCTCACTCAGGCAATCAAGGAGCGGCTGGATGGAGGTAAAAGCCTTCAATGGAACATAAATCTGGCAGTCGTCCGCATAAAGATGAAAGTTAATGTTAAACTTCCTGAAGATTAGTCCCAGTGGAATAATATAAATGCTAAATAAAAGGGGGCCGAGGATAGACCCCTGTGGAACGCCCCAAGGAAGAGCAGCAGCGGGAGATGAACAGTCGTCCATTCTAACTCTAATAGACCTGTTGTCAAAGTAGGAGCAGAACCAGTCAAGCGCGGATCCCTTAATGCCGACCAAATTCTCAAGGCGGGACAATAAAATGTCATGGTCCACCGTGTCAAATGCAGCTGAGAGGTCCAACATCACCAGGGCAACATGGGTTCCGGAATCAGTGGCTAAAATAATATCATTAAAAACCCTGATGTGAGCGGATTCTGTGCTGTGATATTGTCTAAAACCAGACTGAAATTTATCCAAGACCCCAAAGTTGTTCAGATGGGGCATGATTTGATTATAAACAGCCTTTTCCATCACTTTTGACAAGAAGGGGAGCTTTGAAATGGGGCGAAAGTTCCTGAGGTCAGTTGGGTCTAGGCCAGATTTTTTCAGTAGTGGTTGAAGCACGGCATGTTTAAAAACAGAGGGTATAATTCCCGAAACAAGGCTGGAGTTAATAATATTGAGCACATGAGGGGCTACCACTGGAAGAACCTCCTGGAAGATTCTGGCTGGTACAATGTCATCAGGACATCCTGATGGCTTCATGGAAGATATTAATCTCTCCAGGGCAGGCAGTGTAATCGGCTCAAAATGGTCAAAGCATCCGGTACAAACTGATACGGGTAGCAGAACATCTGCAGGGGAAATGATTAGACTCCTAATATTGGAGACTTTGTCTAAGAAAAAACTTAAAAATTGGGAGCAGAGATCATCTGTGATTGCAACTGTAGGAGAGTAATCACTCGACAAAACTGCATTTAGCGTTTTATATAAAACCCTCTGGTTCCCAGAATGGGTAGTAATAATGCTGGCAAAGTATTTATTTCTAGAATTCCTGACTGCTTTCTGATACTCAACTAGTGCATTTCTAAAAAGTTCATGGGAAATGGATAGTTTATCCTTCTTCCATTTGCGTTCACACCTTCTGCATAATCTTCTGAGTTCATGTGTGTGAGAGTTTAACCAAGGGTCAGATTTTGGCTTAGGGCGTCTAACCTTTAAAGGAGCAACGGTATCCATCACCATGAGACAGGCTGAGTGAAAAACACGCAAAGCATCATCTGGATTGGTGTAAAATAGGGTGGAGGCCGGCAGTTCAGTGAAAGAAGCACAAAATCTATCAGCTGTAACCGGGGTAATAACCCGTGTCTGGCGCAGCACCACAGACCTTTTACCTAAGCTCACCGGACAATCAAAATCAAACAAAACTGGAAAATGATCAGAAATGGCAGTTTCATCAACAGACAAATTATTAACATTTATCCCATAAAACATCACTAAATCTAAAATATGAGACTGGTTATGGGTAGGAACCGACACAACCTGCTTAAGACCGAAAGAATCAAGTGTATCAGTAAAATCTTTCACAAGGGGCTTGGCAGGACAGCAAACATGAACATTAAAATCACCCATAATCAGGGCTCGTTCGTATTTTGATGTTATTTCTGCCAAAAGTTCTGACCATTCTTCAATGAAGTCCTTATTGAATTTAGGGGGGCGGTAAACAAGCACACAAAAGACTGGATGGGTATTACCCAGTTCGAAAGTAATCAGTTCAAAACTATTGATGATGGTGGTGAAGGGTACCATCTTGCAGGGGACATTCACTTTGAAAATAGTCAGCAATCCTCCCCCGCGGCCCGAAAGCCTGGGAGAGTTCAGCACCAAGCACCCAGGAGGAAGAAGTTCAGTTAGCAGAGCAGACTCACCGGGAGGGATCCAGGACTCCGTAATACAAAAAATGTCCAGGTCTTTATCAGAGAAATAATCCTTCAGTATAGCGGTTTTATTTCCAACGGAGCGGGCGTTAAGCAGAGCAAGCTTAACGCGAGCCAGAGCAGGAGAGAGCTGCAGATCCAAAGTGGAGGCGGAAAGGTGTCCAGCGAAAGCGCGTAGGTTTGCGTGGTTGACTCCGCGTCTCCATAGACGCGGGTAAAAGGGGCGACGCGCTGGAGCTGCATCCTCTGTGCAAATGAACCAAGGCACAGATGGAGAATCAGCGAGGGGAGAATGGAGCAGGGCAGCCGGCAAGGTCTGGATAGACCCCCGGGAAATCGCCATGGCAGCTCGCGCCCGGACACAGCGGCCCCCGCGTCTACCGCGGCGTCTTTTCCGAAGCCAGGATGGGCGTGGCAGCCTCCACAGGTAAGCAGGAATACCTGATAGCAGTGGATGAAACAGTTTCTGATGTGTATTGGCTCTGGTTACTGCATGATCCACCGGTAAACGAAGCTTTAAAAGGGTGAGTCTGTCATACACCAGGATGGAGTTGACACCATCCACTAGAATGCTAAAAAACAGGAAAAACAAGAGAAGTAGAGAGAGCAGACGGCAAGCCGAGCACCTTGGCGCCATCTTGGAAAAAGTTTGTTGATTTTTAAAAAAAATGTAAACAATTCCTGAAAGGTGAAAACTCCAGATAGCATCTTTATGTACAACAACTGGCTGGTCATTCAGACTGGATGTCATCATCACATATTACCCTCGATTTGTGAAGCTGGCAAACCAGTATGTTGACTATAGCTGATGTCATCGAACCATGCCACTTTGGTCCTTTGAGACATCACACTGACACCAAAATGTGTGAAGGGTATTAAGGGGCTAGCAAGAGGACCAATGTAAAATGTTATTCTGTTGTGCTTTGCTTTTGGACTTGCATAAGACCAAGGTGAGATAACTGAAACTAACACTTCTTTATGCTACCTTTCAGTTTGGGACTTTATGAAACATTTTATGTGTGACACATTGCATGTACACTATTTACAGTTCAGATTGGATGACTGTGAAAGTACAAGTACTTTTCAAGTCATCAGTTAAGAATCATCAGTTGATAAGTCCCACATAGATATAGATATGGTAGAACTTCCCCAATTGGAAGAGTGGTTTGCTTTTTACTGTATTTGGTTTTTGGAGTATCATTGTCTATGAAATAAAACAAAAACATTAAGCATTAATTTCTTTTTTCCTGCTGTACCAGTCACATATCAACTTGGGACCCAAAAGTAGTACCAAATGATGAATTACAGTACCACGTATAACTTCCTATCTAATCCTTACACACAGGTTGACCAACCATAGTCAACACATACTGTGCCAGCGAGATATTTTTTATTTCTAAGTCTCTTAACAAAGGGATTTTTTTTCATCTCATGGTGAATTGATGGCTGCACATAAATGCTTGAGTCGCTTCTGCAGGATAGGCCAGACTGAAACCAAATACTTCACCAAGCTTCGTGTCCAGAAACCATGCATACCTTCAGTTAGCTGTTTATTAATTTCCCCTTTTTTAATTTCACATATAACCAGTCCAGGAGATTCACGAGAAAGCTGCCTAAAAGCTGTGCAAAAAGATAAGCAGAGACTCAATAAAGTCAAGACTCCATTAGTTCACAAACTCCCTATTTTATACAATAGAGGGAACTTTTTCCACTTTACGGCAGCTATCCCTGCTGTCTTTCCATTGGCTTCTTTACCAGACTAGATACATGTACATTTTAGAAGTTCATTTTAGTGACAAGTGTTATCATGTCAAACTAAGATAAGCTGGGAGATGATAAAATGTGAGGTAATTACCCAAAACACGTGATTAGAATGTCATTTGGATGACGAGGGCTAATTAGAGCCGTCCCTTCCTGTCATCCTTGCTCCAGTGACAACCCATAATGGCAGGGGACCAAAGCCCTGTTGTGAACTATGCCTACATTGGAACACACAGATGAGATGGCCCTTTTAGTAATTTGTGTCACTTCACTCATATTAAGTTTTTAACAGACCTTATATTAAGCTTCATTCCCATGACGGTTCAACCTTTCCTGTGACCTCTACTATTTATTAATTTATTTATTTTTTGTTAAGCCTTACTTCAATGAGCGATGAATCCACAGGTCAGCAATGGCAGAGACGAAGTCACTTTGTGTGCTGCAACTTTTGTTCGTATGATGTCTAAGTTCAGACAAACCACACAATGCAGTGATGAGCTGAAAAGCGCAGTCAGAAGCACAGCGGGGACGCCAGTTTTTCTGACGTGGAAAACTTCTCAAATATTAAAAAGTCAACTCTGCTGCAAAGCAAACAATGTGAAATCAGTGTTTTTAGAAAATGATGGCTGCCTTCTCCAATCAGCGGAGTTTATTCACATTCTCAGTGCTCTTTTGTACACTAGGGTCTTTTCAGCATAGCACATCAACTTGATTTCATTCTTTCATTCAGTCTAACTTTCTTTTTTGCATTTTGCAAATCTGTCTAAGAATTGAAATAAATCAAACCAATCATCAAAGTTGCTATAAATATGACTTGTGAAAAGTGGTCTCTGCAAAATCATCGTGCCCTTTTAAATTCCCTTTTATTATAGATCAGTAGTGTTCAATCATTGACCTCAAGTCATTGATTCAGTTGTGTTGGATCAGAGAAACAACTTAGACCACAGATGTCAAACTCCGGTTCTCGAAGGGCGCTATACTAAATGTTTTAGTGTTTTCACTGCTTCAACACACCTGATTTCATTCAGCAGGTGATTAACAGGCGTCTAGAGAGTCTAATGAGTCGCTGCAGGTGAATCAACTGTGTTGGAAAAGGGAAACAACAAAAATATGTAGGAAACCAGCCCTCGAGGACTGGAGTTTGACACCCCTGACTTGTACACACATAGCCAAGTATCCCACTAAACACACATATCACCCACATGAAAGTGAAGATATACGCCACCAAAATGTATTCTTTCAATAATTGTGACCAAAGTGGAGATTTGCACTCGTTTGCTTGTGGACATTACCGGGGGTTTTAGGTTTTCACATATCTCTTCTTTTTTCCTCTTTATTTGTTTCATTCAAAGTGTTAAAAAAATATTTATACATACAAACAACAACAAAAAAACATACATAAACATGAACACCAAACAATTTGAATGAAAAGGGGCAGAAGGAAGAAATATCTTATATTATCTGCCCCTATTTACAAACCAATGTATTTAATAATGCTTCCATACAATTCTCAATAAACAACAACGAAACACAGATTCATTTTATATTCTTGTAACTTACAGACCTAATCAGACACCAGCTGAATTTAGATTATTGTAGTTCTGTAATACACTTGATTTTATACATTTTTAAAATATATTTAGTAACTTTGATTCTTTTATGTCTTTGCTAAGGTTGTTCCATATTCTCACACCATTTACAGAGATAGTCATCTCCTTCATTCTGGTTCTAAATTTTGGTTTTTAAAATACTTCAGTTCCTTTTAAGAAATAATTACTGACTCTTTTGTCAAACATTTTCTGAATGTTGGTGGGTAACGTATAGGTTTTAGCTTCAGTGGTTTAGATGTGATGAATAACGGATTGGATGGATCTCTATAGTGATTGTTATTAATGATTCTCAATGCTCTTTTCTGTAGAATAAACAGTGGTTGTGTGTGAGTTTTACATGTGGATCCCCATATTTCTACACAGTAAGTCAAGTATGGAACAATTAGTGAGTTATACAATGTCAGCAATCCAGAACTATTCAGTAAAAACTTAACTTTATGTAGTACTGCAATGGCTTTGGCAATTTTACCTCTGATATAACCTATGTTATATCTCCTTGAAACAAAAAAAGATCTGACAGTTATTGCCGGCTATCTAGCTACTCAATATCTGAGGAATGTTTTGCGGAGGATACCCACAATCTGGGTCCTGATGATAGGTGCATTACTCTTCAGGGTCTCAACCAGTCACCCTCCTTTTTTGCAAAAACTGTCTGGAAGCCACATTTCTGTGCTAGATCTGTGATGAATGTATTTTTTTTTAGATGTTTTTAATTACTTAATTTCACTTTTGATTCCTCACACTGGAAACCTCAGCGGAGCAGAACGGCAGCGTAATGTTTTACTCGAACCAGTACACACTGGGCGAGTCTCAGCTGCGGAGCGGCTTCTCTGCCATGCTCCTAACTGGACTCACGAGATCACAAAATCCCGCCATTAAACAAAAAAGGAGGAAGTCACGCTTGATATCACTGATGTCATATATGATGTTCCTCCTTCCAGGATTAAAGCCATGAAAACGCACCGCTGCACTTCTGGAACGATGCATGGAATAAGTAAGCCGTTAGGTCAATTGCATTGTCATAATCTATACAGATATGAAACCGCATCACTGCAATAGTCTTTTATTTTTAAAATTACTGGGGCTTTTACTGGACCGCGGATGCTTCCAGTGTTGAGTAGGGGTTCCTCTTCTTTCACAGTTCCTCGTGGGATTTAGGTTTAACCCTTTTTTAAAACTATTTTCCTTCTTCTTGTACTGAAAATGCTAACGGTTAGCCATGAAGCAAGAAAAGAGCGCCCCGTAGAACACCTACCCACTCCAGATAACTCTCTAGTGTGTTTTTTGGTCAGTAGAGGGCTGCAGAGTGGTGTCAGATATGAAACTGGTCATGTTTCTAACCCAACAATAACTGAGATCACTGTTGAAGCCCTAGCTTAAAGTTGAAAAACTGCCTATTGTTCCTTTAAGGATCATGCACCCTTTCTCTAAGCCTGGAACAAAACAGATACCTGTAAATAATTTTAGAAAAACACCAATGACAATGACTGCCATTTATCGAAGACTGGTGCTCTGCCTTTTTCCTTTAGAGTTCCTGTACCATCAGCACCGTCTTCTAAACCGATTCAGATATTTCACAAAAACATTTCATTGTTCGTTGCTTTTCCATTTCTGTGTTTGCAGGTTGAAATCATGGCAAATCGATGCTGGGCTGCCAACTCTCAAGCACTGAGTGTGAGACACAAGCAATCTGACTCTCTTCACATGCTTTCATGTCACACCACCAATATCTCACGCTGAAGACGACATACAGGGGAAACACACACACACACACACACACACACACACACACACACACACACACACACACACACACACACACACACACACACCATGGTCTCACGGACAACGTACAGAAGCAAGACGACCTGTACACCACCTCTCCGACACATGGAAAGGTTCAAAAGTTGGCAGCCCTGCGATGTATTTTGTTCTTTTAGACACAAACATGGAAGTCAGTGTGAAGGCCCAAAATAAAAATATTGCTGGAACTTTTGCTCCATATGGTAACCAAATTGTTTTTGTAGGAGTTGATGATGAACAAGAGTGTAAAAATGGTCTATTCATTGGAACTGCGGGTATTTGAGGAGTTGTAGCAATACTTTTCCACAGCACCATCTAAAAATAGGTGATACACATAAAATCTAAATCTCTTTACCAGCTCTGACCACTTGTATGAACAATCAGAGAATTTTGCTGCTGACATGAATGAATGCTTTGATTTGCAGTAGTTTTTTCCTCACCTGTGATGGAGAAAATCTGTTTTAATCCTATTTTTGTCTTGAAATGTTCTGGACAGTAACTGCAACAAAATGATTATCCGACATCCCAGGGTAATGCAACTATGTCTGATGCACATTTTTATAATAACAAAAGTTTGTTCTTTTTTTTCTTTGACAGCTATAAGAAAACGTTTATTTCCGTTCACCTCAGTTTCTCAGCCTCTGCTGCAGCTAGAAACTCAAAATATGCTTAGAATTCACTTGAAGTCTATTGACGCTTTTCAGTATATTGATGTCTAGTTTAAAATGTACCACTACGCTCCAAAATGTGGCGCTGGTATCGTCACAGATGGCACCTTTTTTCTACGGCATAACAAAACATTCCTGATAACCAAAGGAAGCACACGTGGAAAGCACTTTACTGGTAACAGGGTGTGAAGAAAGAAAGGCGGGACGGCTGAGTGCTCGGTATAATTCAACAGACTCCACAAAGGAACCCAATGGTCAAGGGGCATGTTTACCTGCAAGAAGAAATTTGTTTCTGCCACTCCATAAACTAGCAAAGTGTTCAGAGGAAGAGCACCAACTAAAGGGAGCTGTGAAGTATGAAGGGCATTGGAAGTAGAGTTAATATAGCAGCCGAATATCATGTTTGCTTCCCCTCCTGAATGCTGCAGTCAAGGTGAAGTTTCCACCTGCTGCCAATTAAACATCGTTTATAGCAAACCGTTTCTTGGGGTTACGTTCTCAACTCCTGTGTGAACATAGAGTTTGAGTATGTAGTATTGAAGGGTCACTCAACTAAATTAAAGTTTGCTAATAGAGAGCCTTTATACATTGGCCCTTTGAGCATGATTGGCAAAAAACCCCATTATTAAATATGATAAATGTTGTACTTGTTGTGCTACTACATTATATATGATTGTAAAATATTAGTTTACCCAAAATTTTTCAATAGAATCTTATTGTTATTGTGAAAATCCTCATAGCTTTGTTTTAAACAGCCCTCTGAATAACCTCAGTTTGGATAAAAATAAGTTAAACATGTTTACAGCTAGTGTTAGCATTGCTAAGACATGTATTCAGGCCTCATGCCATTAACTCATTCACTGCCATTGATGACTAAAGTCGTCACTGGCATTTTATTTTATTTTTTTTGCTGCGTGGGCGTCGGACGAGCCCTCGCACCGTGAGAACAAACATCTCAGCTCTAAAGCCGATGTTCATCCTCATACGTCACACGTCACGTGATCAGGAAGCAGAAAATCCATGTGTTAGGATATCGTTTTGGGCCGCTGCTGTAAAAAAAGTGAGGCGCGAACCGGAAAAGCTTCTGCCGATCACAATTCAACAACGGATTACGAAAAAATGGATAAGGCTCAAAACGCGCAGATTTTTCCTGATGTAAGAGGTGAGTCTACTATTTGTTTTGTTAGTTTTGGTTTTGACATCATCATAGAACGCAACGTTCTGTGACTCTTAAAAAAAACTGTAAAAATGCTGAAAACTCTGGCAGCAAAGAGATTTTCTGATCAGGAAACGACTGACAGTGAATGACTTAAGTGATTTATAAACTAGTAGAAGCACTTTGAAATCGATTTTGTAATTTACTGGTAGTTACTGCTAACAAGTGCAAATAGTAACAACAGCTAGCTTTAGCATGTCTGTTGCTGTTCAGCACACTTCCAGCAGGACTATCTTTTTTGTTCAAATCACAAAAATATGAGAAATTGTAAAAGTTTAAAGGTAAATGAACAAGTATTGAATTATTGTAATGCCATAAATACAATTAAATTAACTATGTTACGGGAAGAGTCAAACCCTGTTGGACTAAGTGAGGATAAACTTGTGTAATAAAGTTGACAAGTAGTTGGATTTTCATATTTCTTTTATTTTTTAGGAAAAACCGACTAAGCTAAGATTTGAAAAGAAAACGTGTCCCAACCTTAAAATTCATTACGGCTACCTGAAAGAATTGGGGCACTTAATGTACATTTTTTTAAAATTTTTTATGTTTTCGTTTTATCTCAGCAATTAAATCACAAATGTAGAAAAAATGAGAAATGACGCTGCCAATGTCCTTGAATGCAAATAACTAATTCTAAGTGTATTTTGCTGATAGTAGTTCAGCTGTTATTGAGTACAACAAGAAATGATAATTTTCCCAAAGAAAACCCATTTCAAAGATGTGAACTGTACCTTTAAGGTGAGACGAGATAAAAAACAAAGCTAATATCTGCTATAAATCAGGCTTAATACAATCGGAGAACAAACACCGTGCTTCACTAACAAGATTTCCTGTCAGAAAGAGTTGCAATGGATTACAACAGGCTTTTTTCCCCCCCGTGTTTGTTAATTCCAGGAATTCTTTGTTCAGGAGTGATCTGTGTGGTCACGTCAGATGACAGGAGCATCTGTTACAAGTTTCAGCATGGCACCGCACATCACGGAACAGTAACAACCCCGAAGCCGCACAAAGGAGTCAGTGAACTATTGTACACCGAGCAGCAAAACAATTAATTACAGCTGGTGTGGTTTGATGCGTAAATGAAATAAATTTCCCATCAAATTATCTTGGGATATTTCAAGCAACTGAACTGCGGAGAGGAGCTCTGAGCCTCAGTAAGCAAGGGGAGGGATGTGGATATGTTGATTAATTGCACCAATGTTGGTGGCATTTAAAGGGACAGACACGAAATTAAGAGGATGGCACACTTTTGCTATTATTGCTTATAAGATAAGAAGTTAGTGTAGGGTAACCGTTGCAGATTTTGTTGTACATTCAGAGAATTATGACGGAAATCTACTTTCTACTGGTTCTATTATGTGACATAGCTTCATTTCATTCATTTATTTATTCATACAACCAATATTTATTCATAAGCTAATTCATAAGCTCTTTTTATACATTAAAAAACATTTACTGGCATAAAACCGTTTAAATATTTTTGCTGGATTTACTTTTTTTTATGTACCACATTTACAGTCAAATGTTAAATAACATTTAGGTCTGAGACATACTGTTTAAAAATAGCACATCATGATTTCTTTTTTTGTTCTTTTTTTCTTCCCGTCTACCAAAAAAAGAAGTGATTGTTTTTCTCCTCCAGATGCGGCCCCTCAGCAGCTCACGTCCCAGGGGGCTGTTTTAAGTAGCATTTGGAGACGAGATGCACAAGAATCTGTCCTCAGGGGAAATGTAGCAGGAAACCCAGAGGACCAACCATATAGCACACTCCCTGGAGCTGTGGGGAAGAAATCTAAAGGCTGTGTAAGAGGTGTAATTTAATAAATGTGGAGCGAACAAAGAGTAGAGCTACAAGGAGCTGCAGAAGAAAAGATAGGTTGGTGTATAAAGCTTCAAGTCAGGTATGTGTCTAGTTTATACCAAATGGAATTGATACAGGCATCTTTACCTGTTCACAGTCAGAAGGTTTTCTTTCATGTGTGCGGGAAATAACAACATTAGGAAATTGCTGTGGTACTTGGTGCAAAAAGAAAGATAAATATAAGAGATAAGCAATTATATAATAATGATAAAATATTATAAAGTGGCAATAATTAGAGAAGCGGCTATTATATACAAGACAGTGAAGGTACAGATCAGAGTGGAACAGTTCAGGTGCAAACACAACACAAGGTCATGTGACTGGAACCAAGCGACTGGAGTGGGCAGCTATACGCTTGGCAATCAAGTCCAACAGCAGAGGGCAAGAAACTGTTCTTGTGGGGAGAGGTTCTGGTCCGAATGGTTCGGAGCCTCCTGCCAGATGGGAGCGATTTTTGCCTGTTAATCAGAGATTTAGACTAGTGTTTCTTGTCTTTAAGCAATAAACACAGATCCTTACCTTGATGTGGTCAAGAAATCCGAGAACATCAAATGAGTAGCCCACCATCTTGGACTACAATAGAATAAAACAAGACTTATATCTGTCCATTATTTTCTAATTAAAGCAGCTTTCCGGAGTTTTCCCCTTTCAGAAATTATGTATGATTTGTCAAAAATCCGTAAAAGTGATAGTCTTACTGTGATATAATGTAAGCGATACGTCTTTTGTTGTTTTATTTTTCTTGCTAAGCACGCCCCCTGCCCGGCAGAGTTCCGTGCAATAGGAAACTGAGCGCCGACTAGAACTAACTAATAGCGTTAGACCACCGCTTAGATGATTCAAATTTAAGGAATACCTCAGCTGATGCAGACGATGAACTTTTCACTGACAAGTAAGTCTCTAAAATATAAACATATGAGAACACAACATGACATGAGAATAATACTTGTAAAACAACGTGTTTTAGCTCTGATTGTCGGCTTCAGAAGCACATTTATAAACAGAAATGTGAAGTTGCCATCTTATATAAACCCCTCTGATCTCTATTAAGGTAGCGCAACCACGGTCACCAATTCTTGTCATGTGTCTATGCCTATGTATGTATGTCTGATCTCAGAATTGTGTGTACTGAAACTCTAATTTCCCTCTGGGATTAATAAAGTATCTTTGAATTTGAATTGAATAAAAAAAAAAAAAGAGCAACAGACTTTTTGTGTGACATGCTTGTCAGCCACTAGATGGTGCCATCAGATAAGAGAAATACTCTGGAAAGAAGCTTTGAGAGTAACGTATAGAATGAAACAACTATACAGTTCTGTCTTTATACATATAAACAAAAAGTATATGCTGGATCACTACATTTTAGATTACTACTTCCCAAGTTTCTAACAGTTTGTATACCAGATGCGATACAGTGAAATGTATCAATGTAGATATAATTGTTGCTTAGATATAAAGCATCATGGTAAATGACTGGTACTTGTATAGTACTTTATCAAGTCAAAGAACTTTAAATCCATTTACACTACAATCCGTCTTTCACACATTGACACACAAACTCACACAATGATGACAAGCTGCATTGTAGCCACAGCTGTCCTGGAGAACACTGACTTAAGCAAGGCTGCCATGCAATCGGCACCTCCGGTTTCTCTCTAAACACCAGCAGGCGAGGTAGAAGAAGTGCCTTGCCCAATCAATGACAGGACAAATGTCCAAATCCTGAGCCACAGTTGCCATGACTCCATTCATTCAGTGTATGCTCCTTGTCCAAGACTAGGTCTTAGTGCTGAAAGATCTCGACCACTAACCAAAGATGATTTATACTGCATTATCTCACCGTTGAGTTTTGGGTCTTCTCCTGCCATGCATTTGAAAACCTCTTCATAGCTTAAGCAAACCAAATTCTTTTTCATCCGGAGACGCCGTTCTCCGAGATTCGGAAGTTCTGACCAACAACCCATTGACACATAGCCTACATCACATTTAGCTTCATCCACTTACAGTAAATGTTTAGTTCACTTATCATGTTATAATTGTAATAAAATAATTTCTTACTTTTATAACCCTGACTCTTTTCTGAATCAAAATGAAGTGAGCGAGAACACATCACACTGGTTTTAGCAAATCTCCATTGGCTCCCCATCCATCTCCGGATAGAGTTTAAGATCCTGGTTTTTGTGTTTAAACCCCTCAATAACTTAGCACGTGGCTACTTGTCTGAGCTCATTCACCCTTATGTCCCTACAAGATCCCTACGATCAGCCAGCCAGCACCTTCTACATGTTCCTAGCTCCCGCTGTAAATCCCGCGGGGAGCGGGCCTTTTCAGTTTGTGCACCGAAGCTCTGGAACCACTTGCCCCTCCTGATCAGACTCTCTTCCTCTCTTTCCCTTTTTAAGTCTCATTTAAAAACTCACTTTTATTCGGTGGTTTTTAATTCAGTCTAACCTATTCTCTTTGTCCCTTTTCTTTTCAATTTGAATTAAATTTTAATGAATTTAGTTTTTATTTTTGATTGTTTTTATTGTGTGTTTTTGTTCAGCACTTTGGTCGGCTCTCATGCCATGTTTAAATGTGCTATACAAATAAACTTGGTATGGTATATAATTACTTAATAAAGCAAAAATCCTACAATCTTCTGATTAAGCCCTATAATCTTCTGATATTTACGATAAAGATCAAGCAAGGTAATATTGTATATTTATACAGAATATCAAATAAATAACACATTTGCCTCCTCTACAAGATGAAAAAAAATCAGAAGATACCCTGGTCCAATCCCTGGACTACCTCAGCTGACGTCTTCATCAGGAGAAGCAGTGGCAAAGTCTCAACCAATGACAACGCAGTGAAGAAGGTCCATTTCAACAGCTTGCATCCAATAACCTTGTTGTTTCAGTTTAGTTCTCAATCATGAGATTATATATGGTCTTGTGATCAGCCGTAGAGATTGGAGATCTTAGCCTTTTGAATCAGCTCCTTAACCACAACAGACCAGAACAAAAAGAGAAAGAAACTGAGTAGCTTTGGCACACTTTTCATAGCAAATACGGCGCACAAAGGGTGTGTCCGAATCCATGGGCAGAATGCTTGTGAGGACGCATTTTGAGGGAGATGACGTCACAGCACAGCGACGAGTACTGTCCGAATTCCAAGAACACTCATTCTCGCGTCCTCAAATGCTTCCTCGCTCCGCCCACATTTTGAGGATGGGTCTGTTGTATCCTCACAGAAGCAGGCTATCCCAGCATGCTTTGCGCGCCGGCTGTGGATTTTCAACAGGAAGAGAAAATGGGGAGAGCAGCGAAGTTTTAAACATACATTAGTTAAAAACTAGCCGTAGAAACTAAAAACCTTAAAGCGGTTCAGTTTAAAGACATTTTTTGTTTGTATGTTTGTTTTCTAAATTACATTTTAAGCAGAAATCTGCCAGAACGAGTTTGTATTGCGGGCCCCGTAGTTATTCCTGTGTGTGTGTGTGTGTGTGTGTAGCGAATTAAACTTGTCATTTGTTTTAGGGACAACAGAGCAAAGAAGCATTTTTATTAAGCTTAGAGGTGAAGAGTGAAGCTGTTTACATGACCACAGTAGTTCTTCTGTGTTCTGCTGTGAAAAGTAGTTTTACATTCAGGGATTTAAACAGCTGATACGTTTTAATGAAGTTAAAATTGTTTGTGTGAAGAATATAGTGTTTATCTTCTCATGTGGATAAATGTAAAAATGTGTTTATTGCCTTTTTGTCACCTGTGATCTGATTTTCTCTCTCAACTCAACCGAAATTTATTCATAAATCGCGCCTTACAGGCAAAAAGATGCTACCAAGGTGCTACACTGATCAAGTAAAAACCTAAAAACTTAAATCCAGAACATAAAAACATTGTATCACAAGATACAGATAAAATTACAGTGAGTACACAGATTGGTATAAGTAAAACAAAGGAAACTAGTTAGAAAGGTTAAAAGACAGATCATAAAAGAAGGTTTTTAGCCTTGCCTTAAAAACCGCTACAGAGGTGGAGGCCCTCATGCTGAGAGGAAGCTCGTTCCAAAGCTTAGGACCTGCTATAGCAAAGGCCCTATCACCACGTGTCTTTAGGAGCGATCTTGGGACCGAGAGGAGTATGAGGTTCTCCGAGCAGAGTGACCGTGCAGGGGTGTACGGTTGAAGCAGTGACACCAAGTAAGGAGGGGCCAAACCATTCAACGTTTTAAAAACCAGCAAAAGTATTTTAAAACGAATCCTGACATAAATGGGCAGCCAATGAAGTACAACCAGGACAGGAGTAATGTGGCCATACTTGTGCCTGCCCTCTAGAAATCTGACAGCTGCATTCTGCACCATTTGCAACCTGGCTATTGAGTCCTTGCTCACACTGAATAAAACAGAGTTACAGTAGTCCAGTCGCACCGTAATAAAAGCATGGACTACCATCTCAAGATCATGTCATGACAAGAAAGGTTTGATCTTTGCCAGCCGACGAAGGTGGAAAAAGGAGGTGGAGATCACTCCATTGATGTGGGTATCAAAACTAAGGGTGCTGTTAGTCACTGATGCAGTCAACTGGCCATTAAATGACCCATAGTCAGTTAGGGAATAGTCAGAATGTCTGCTTAGAGCAAACAATATAGCCTCTGTTTTGTGATCATTTAGGCTCAGAAAATTGTCACACATCCAGGTCTTGATCTCCTTCAAACAGTTCTTAAGAATAGAAATAGAGAGACCACTTGACGTGTTCAGAGGCAGGTACAGCTGACAATCATCAGCATAAAGGTGGACGTGAACTCCAAGCTCACGACAGATGTCACCTAAGGGCAGAATGTAAACAAAAAACAACAGAGGTCCCAATATCGAACCCTGTGGTACCCCCCAGGGTAGATCAGAGTACTCTGAGGAATAACTTCCCAACCTTACACACATTTTTCTATTTGTCAGATATGATCTGAACCAATCCAGGGCTAACCCTGAAATCCCGACATAATGATGTAGACGGTGAAGCAGCACTTCATGATCTATCGTGTCAAAGGCAGCCGTGAGGTCCAGCTGAAGTAACAACACAGAATTACCGCTATCAGTCGCAAGACAAATGTCACTGAGCACTAACCAGTGCAGTCTCCATGCTGTGTAGAGCTCTGAAGCCAGACTGGAAAGTCCAAAAAAATGGCATTCTCATCAATAAAAGCCAAGAGCTGGTGGTAAACACATTTCTCTAGTACCTTACTTAAGAATGGAAGTTTAGAAATGGGCCTGTAGTTTGCAGCCAGCGAAGCATCCAGTCCAGGCTTTTTGAGCAAAGGTTGAATAACTGCCTTTTTAAAATCATCAGGGACTATACCAGAACTGAAACTCATGTTAATTATGTGCAATATTAAAGGGGCGACTACTGGAAAGACTTCTTTAAAGAGACGCGTTGGCATCACTTCATCCGGCGAGCCGCTCGGCTTAGCCTTCCCAGCGATCTTGATCAAATCATCTAGAGTAATTTGTTTAAATGCTACCAAATCTCTGATGGCAGTAACAGAACGGCCACATACCGGTGCCCTAGACATGGTAGCCTGGAGCACAGCAACTTTCCCAATAAATAAAAGTCACGGAACTCATCACACATTTTAGCTGAAGCCTGCACCAAATAATGACCATTTAATTTCAGAACTGAGTTAATTGCTGTATAAAGTACTCTGGGGTTATTTGAGTTTAAAGAAATGAGATTGGAATAATATGCAAATTTCGCAGATCTAACTGCCTCTTGGTATGATTTCCAACTGTCACGTAGAGCAATTAGGGAAACATTCAGATTGTCCTTCTTCCACTGTCTCTCGTATCTTCTACATGTCCTTCTTGTGGCACGAGTAGCATCCGTTGACCATAAATTTACCGTACGCTTTCCCCTCTTTGGCCTTAACGGCACAACAGTGTTAAAGATAGCCTCACAGGTCTCATTAAAACAAGTAAGTAATCCATCCAGTGAGGACTCATCTGATAAATCAAAGAAGGCTTGTTCAAACAGCGAAGTTCGAATAAGCACAGTTCAAAACTGGTATTAGGAGACCAGGACTGCAAGTGTTTCATCTTCAGATTAGCTTTATAAATAACCACCAATCCACCGCCACGTTTAGCAGTCCTCAGCACATTAATAAAAGCACAGTAAGCTGAGATCAGTTCATTAAAAACAGCTGACTCACCAGGAAGAATCCATGACTCCATCACACAGAGGATGTCGAGAACATGCGTTGTAAAAAAATTCATTCACAATGAATGTTTTGTTAGCCACAGACCTAGTATTGACCAGGCCCCACCTTAAGGATACTTCAGAATTGCTGATGGTGGAAGAAGCTCTAGTCAATGATCGGATATTCCTCCGACTGAATCTCCGTAAGGGTGGGGAGCGCTTACCATACTCCCATTAACAGCCGGCAACAGGAACGAGCCACAAATCCACTGGATCCACCACACGCCACGGCACCAGTAACTGAGTGGACGAACACAAGACCACTCGCGAACCACCAGAAAAGGCAAGCTTCAATGCTTTCAGCTTGATGAACCGTCCACCCCGACAGCCTCTCCTCCTACGTTTCCTCCTAGAAGAGTGCGTGAACGGTGGTGTTTCCCAGCACGCCAAAAGGCCATCCAGGTAGAGGGGAGAGGAAGTATTCCGGTGCTCAACAGCTTCAGACGGTAAAAATCCTACCAAAAAACCTATTTTAAATAGCATATGTGTCATGTTGTGAGTTAAGTGACTAACCCACGACATACAGAATCAGCTCTCAGACACGGCCGAAAGTTTTAAACAATATTTTTTTAAAGGAGAAACTAAAAGAGCAGCAAATTCGCTGAGTTTTTCCGACAGGGATCTGTTGCAGGAATCTGCAGACAAAGGCAGTTTAAGGTCCAGCTCAAAACAACACCAGAGGGTAGTGGGTTCAGAGGACTTACGGTCTTGGTGGCGTAATGGCTCGAGTGAGGGAGGGTGGTCCAGTCTGGGTTGGAGGGACTTACGAATCCAGGGTTGGAGGTTGAGGGAGCCGAGTCTTATGGTAGTACGGATCCAGGTTGGTGTCGGTCTTGGTGGGGCAGCAGGAGGTGGATGGTCAGGGACGGGCTGAGAGACGAGCAGTGTAGAGATAATCCAAAGTTCAGTCGGTCAAAGATGGGAGTGGAGGATTTTCTGACAAAATGGCAAAGGTGTGATCAAGCATGTAAAATCCAAAATCCCAAAATTCAAACAAGGCTTTAAGACTTAAAAATACTCGAATGTACAATTATCAAGTGGGTGTTAGGTAGAGTAATCATCCAGTGAAGTGATGGCGTCTCTCAGCTGCTTAAATTAACTTGACCAGCTGATGAGCTGATGAACTGCAGCTTGGCCACCTCCAGACACGCCCACCTGCAGAAGGAAACAAACAAAAAAAAACCCACTCAGAGAATGGCAGGGGAGAACCCAGACCGTGACAGTATGACGATCATACACCAATCTCGGGTGAGCGGGTTGTAACACATAGGCTAAAAACAACAAAAGATGAGCTGACAGACGGCAAGCTGGCAACACTGGCGCCATCTTGACACACCCTTCCAGCATATCTTCAGATTTCTCTGTTTAGGACTGCAGGTGTCCAGGTTCAGGAGAGGCTTTACCTGGTGGTCATCCTGGGAGAGAGGCCTTCTACTGTCATCATGTTAATGTTATTTAGCTGTTTGATATTTGAACACATTTATTAAAACAAATACTAATAACTATTTCTGGTCATTGATTTTATCACCAGTTTTATTATTACAGATGTTTTTGAACATGTTACATGAACAGAAAATGAAAAGATGGTAAGTAGACAAGATTATTTATGTTATACTTATTTACAGATCAAAACCAGTATGGATCAGTTATGTACGGTTAAAGCAGGATTAACCTGAGCGACTCTTCCTGGATCATTTATTTAAACTGAGTGAGCAGGAAGTCTTTAACAGTGCAGCTGGATCTGCTGCAGGAGGATCCAGACGTGGATGGAGGGCTGGAGCAGACCCGTGGCTGGACGTTTCTGGCCAGAGGAACATCATACAGGACGGTCTGCAGAGAGAGCTTTGGGACGCTTCCTCTCACTGTCCACTTCATCGTCCATCTACAGGGACTGCTGGGCTGGCTCAGACGACGGCTGTTACATCTCTAAGATGCATTCAGAAATATGAAATGAGGAGATGGTTTATGGATCCACTGGTATAACAATTGTGACTCTTCAGCAAATAAAACCAGTGTTGTTTTTAATAGAGGTTCCTACATAAATGACTTAACTTTTAAAAGTAGTGATGGTCTGCTGGTACCTCCTGCAGGACAGAGCACCACTGACCTCCTCCACACACATCTTCCTCAGGCTAATCCTCCAGACCCACAACTTCACCAGCACAGATACAGATGTGCAGCATAGAGCATGCTGACCTGTAATAGATTAAAAAAGAGGTTTTTATTGAAAAATGTAAAACAAACAAAACAACCTGCAGTACACTGGTTCTGTTCAGTTTAAAGAAAAGCAGCAGGGAAAACTACAGATAATTGCATTTTAAGACAGATCTAATCTATATTAGGCTTAACTTGAATAAACAAATGCACATCGAAAACACTTCAATGCTATTTTATTAAAATGTCTGTTTTTTCAAATGTTTTACCCCCATTTGATGCAAAATAAGTTCTAAGGTCCAATTTACATTAGAAAACATCCTACTGCATTCAACATTTATAATGCATTTGGTTTATATGAATTACCTACATGATAATACTCTGTAGAAATGTGTTGTGTACATTTAAAAAGTTCATTCTGTAGCTTAAAACATACATGAAACCATCTAAAGTTAACATGTAAGTCCTGAAAGCTTCTAGAATAAACAAAGTTACTTTACCTGAAAACGGTTGTGAACAAACGCTGCTGATGGAGGTGAAGCTGCTGTAGCTCCTTAATATTCCTGCTCCATTTTCGCTAGCTTTAACATTTTTCTTTTGCGTGTAGCTGCTGCCACGGCTGTGACGGGACCTACAGGCCACCGTAGAGGTAAAGGCTAGACTGTCTGAATTCAGAGCCACTGGGTTCTGGTCTTAGTGGTCTTCAAGGACCAGCGAGGACCCGTACTCATAAGCATCCTACCCGTGGATTCAGACACACACACACATCGTCTTTTGAAGTGTGTCAAAGAAAAGTTTCCATCTGAGGAATTAAATAGTGGTTCTCTTCATTTGTCACTAAAGACTGAGATATCGTCACATTCCTTCTGTTGCTAATCTGCATTCATATATTTGGTTCTTTTCCATACAAAGAATAGGAGGATCTTTAGTGACGTCAGTGTTTATGTTTCTGGCATTGCATCACGGCAGTCTGTGTCAAGAAACAACGTTTTCCGTCATCCCAGAGCTCATACGGGCTTTTAATAACTTTAATTTTCTCATCCACACAGATTTTAAGCTTTTCTCTAAACCTCTTCTTGTCTTTAGAAGTTGAAGGGTTTATATATCGGGGATTTTGTCCGTAAACTCTCTTAAAAGTGTACATTGCGCACGTAGCACACCTCTGTTGTCGCTTGGCTTCCTGGGGCTGGAGGCTAGGAGGGAGATCTGGCCGTCTGGTTGGGGTCTGGGGTGATGGGTTGCTGTACTCAGCGTAGGGTGGGGGAGTCTGCTCATCAGCACCCCAGCAGAAAGGATCGAACTCTGGGAACCGGTAATGGTTGTACCCCATGTGCAGCAGTACCGGGACCAGAGTGAATAAGGTGTGTATTTCCCCCCCCCCCCCCCCCCAGTACCAAAGTCCATAGATTAACTTGCAGTACGAGCAGGTCAGTCCAGAGTCATATCCAGGTAATGACAGTCGGAACTAGTTTGCGTCTCAGGAGCATCACTAATGCTGGTAGTGTCACTTCCATCTCCGTTTATCTGCAAGCCTGCCCTTCTTCGTTGATCACCATGTACCATGAATGGACCAGTGTGTATACTCCTTCATCCCTGTTCGTGCTCGATTGCTTCCTTAATCCATCGTTTGTATTTTGGTTGTTCTGTGTTTATAATTCATGTGCACGTGATCAGCAAGGAAGGCACGTGCAGTAGAGGCCAACATCGTCCTCCACTGCCTGCAGATGAATGGAGACGGAAGTGACGCCACCAACATGGCTCTGACGAAGGCAACAGCAGTAGCCAGAGCTGTTAGCAAGAAGGTAAAACCAATCTCTTCTAATCTGTGTAAAGAACCAAGGATTGGGATATTTCCACCCCCTGGCATCAATGTGCAGATTGAAGAGGTGAAGGGCTGAATTGTGATTTGATCTCAGTTTCCTCTGTGTATATAAAAACTAGGGGTGCTCCGATTGATCGGCCACAGATAATTATCGGCCGATTTTCCTGCAAAAGTGTGTGATCTGTGATCGCCGATCACTGCTTTTCATTTCCGATCTGGCACTGGCGCTTACTCTTCCCGGCCGGTAGTTCACCCTTCCGCTTGTCCCCGCTTAGTGCGCATGCGCGTGGCGGCAGACCCGCAAAGACAAACATGTCTGCCGTGTGGAACTTCTTAACGGTGTGCGAGAGTGATATTAAGTTTGCATCTTGCAACACTTGCAACGAAAACATACCCCGCGGAGGAAGCACTTCAAAAAAATTCAACACAACGAATTTGATCCGACATTTAAAGACCAAACACTTGGCGGAGCATGGTGAGTTTTAGGCTCACCGCAGACAATGAAAAGAGGCCTGCTAATGCAGCCACAGTCAGACGGCAGCTAACGCAGCCGACGCTTGGAAACACTCGCCCATATGAGCGTGACAGTCAAAAGGCTAAGCAAATTACCCGTAAAATCATCGAGTTTATTGGACTAGACGACCAGCCTTTTTCAGTTGTGGAAGACGCCGGATTCCGCTGACTACTAACCCACTTGGAACCTCGCTACATGCTATGGGGATGTAAATATTTCGCCTACATAGCCTTTCCAGAGCTCCACCAGACAGTGTATTCTTTCATCGAGGGACTCCTTAAAGAAAGCGTCTCATCCTTTGTGAGTTTCACGAGTGACATTTATAGCTCAGATGTCAGTCCTGTGTCAGTGCTGAGCTTAACAGCTCACTGGATGTATCTGAATGTATCCTTGGCTACTTAATTTGATTTAGGCGGTGATGTGAGATATTGACTTTTTTTGCACTATTTGTAGCCCAAAGAGAGCCTTAATGTTTTCAATTTCTTATAAATTGTTACTGATATTACATAATTTGAAGTGAAGTAAAACCATGTTTTTTCTGAATTAATATGTAACACATGCATTAGAACTCACCATAGCTAAATGAACAATTTACAGCCAATCTATGTAATTGGTATCGGTAATCAGCTGATCGGCCATGATCGGCCTCTTGGCTGATCGGTATCGGTGATCGGCAGATTAAAACCTGATCGGAGCATCCCTAATAAAAACTGGTTGAAGTTTGGGTATTTTTGCAGAGGGAGCCACTATTTGATCTTTGCATACTTGATGCTTATGAATGCTTTATACTTTTGAGTCTTTTCTTTCTGGTACAGATATGAAAAGCGCATTTCCCTCGGCAGGATCTTTTCACTTCCATCCAAAAGATTTGCTAATCAAACCAGACCTTGCTGTCTTCTCTGAGCTTCCATGATGTTTAACATTGTTACGATTTCATAAGTCTTCTTTTATATTCAACATTTCTTTTGCTGATGGTAATAAAAATAAATGATAATGTACGAGCTGTTGTATGGAACCCCTTCTTTACACATTTTTGTTTAAAAAGCACAATGCTTTTATTAAAGCTGACTAACATCTCCCACATGTCCTCGCCGCAACTTATCATTCCTTTCAATCCTTTCATAAAGTTTTAGCTTTTAAGCTCCCGGGTAAACTTTAATTGAAAATAGTTTATTATCATATTAAAGGGCAGGATTTACTTTAATGTTGAAGCTTTGCACTCACTGACCTTATCAGCTGGAACCAATAAGTTAAAGTTTTAAGAAAAGTTGCTTTTAATCTTTAAAAATACTCTTTTTGCCGTTGAGATCAGAGTGTTCATACAGCCAAGGTAAGAAGTAGCTTTTAACTATTTTTTTTACTTGGAGGATGCAGACATTTACAACCAAGTCTTTGTGAGACGTAAAGCAGCTTTTCTGTCCACTCAGCCCCAGAAGTGAATTCATCTGTGAATGCTGCGTTCATTTTAGAGGGACTGTACCGGTTAATTTCTGTCATCCAGAAAGGCAGACATATTTCTTTACCCGTGATGATAGCTACATGATTGTCAGTCCCTGTGAATATTCCTGGTTGGCATTCAGATTCCACGACGGTCCATGGGTAGAGATGAGCCGCTTATTCTCCGAGCTCAGCAGCATGATGCCTGAAGGCATTCGATATGCAAACAAACAGTTGACACGGCCGCTCGACAAGGTGCCATTGGGAATTTCCCTTCACCAGGCACAGCAGGAGGAGTGAAAATGGCAGCCTCGCCTTGTGTCTTTAAAGAAAAAATACACTCTAGCAGACAGACACTACATCTTTTTCCTAGAGAAAAAAAAATGGTGATTTCCCCGCAGGCCTGTCGGAGGGCAACAACTCTGAATTTAAAGAAATAAAAAAATAAGCGGGCCAACAAGGCACGAGAAAGACAGAGACCCGTTGTTTGTGTGGCGATGGAGCTTTCAGATACAGAACGATGGAGTGCATAATACCAGAGGATGTTCACCTGACATGCCATTGTCTGTCTGTCGTTGATAAAAGTTGAAAGAGCAGATATTCAAATGTGAAGCGGAGGTGTTTTTTCTTTTTTTCTCCCTCCCTATCAGGATAACTGTCTGATCAGGATTTGCTGCTTGGAATCACATAAAAACAAATCCGAGGGCTTCGGTTGCTCGTGAATTACAGCGGCGCAGCTTTCTCATCCCCCCCCCACCATTTTCTGAGACGCAACAGATCATAGCCTAATCCCTCTGTGCTGTCTATGCAAATCACATGTCACTGGGTTGATATCCATTATCCAGCTCAGCTCTGGCTGGACATGAAGCTCTCTTGTTGTTTACATCAACTCTGACTCAGAGGACTATCGGTCGTATGCAGCAGTGCCGCGTGGGAGTGAAGGAGATACTGTAACAAAAGCATGTGAGTAAACTGGCCTCCATCAGATAGACTGTATCTTTGTTCCTCGCTGCACTGCAATGCTGACATTTATATTACACCATGTCTCCGGTGTGTCCTTGATTGCTTAAAAAAATAAAAGCATAGAAATTACAACCAACCCCTCAACACGTGTGCATTTACACATCCTGACTAGACGTTTGGAAATCCTCCGTGTGTAGTCGATTTACACATCTTCGTCTGAGGGCTCAAGTTTAATATACACATAAGCTGTGGCGGTTTAAAAGAACACATCAACAAATAGTATTTGACTGGTTTTGTTCTGAGTCCAGAGGGAAACAGGAAGGACCTTTAAAGATAAATGAAATGGATCAAATACAGATGTTCATTTCCTTTGAGGCGTTACGGCTCAGAACTTTCTTCTCTCAAGTCAAACACAATTTATTTCCTCTTTGATGTAATTCACTCTTAGGAATGCATGCAGGCTGTCTGTTAGCAGTGTTGTAATATCTTTGCTGTTCTCTAGCTGAATAAAAAAATGCTGTGAGAGCATCAGTGCAGGGAAAAAATGTGCTCTAGGTCTGGTTTTGTGACTTTATCAAAGTCTTCTGTTTTTGAAACAATCAATCAAATCAAATCAATTCAAAGACACTTTATTAATCCCAGAGGGAAATTAGAGTTTCACTACACACAATTCAGAGAGCAGAGATACATGGGCAAGACACATGACAAGAATTGGTGACTGTGGTCATTCGCAACCCTGAGTCGCGCTACCATAATAGAGATCAGAGGGGTACATGAGGATTGGTTCAGGTGGAGGGAAAAAAAGGCACTTCAGAGTTACCCTCCCCCTGGAGGGCAGCTTTTCTCAGCAAAAAAACACCTCAGACAGATATGCAACAGACTTCAGACAACACAACATAAGTGTCCACTAGGTGGGGTGGTGGGTTGGGACCATCCCCACTTCAGTTTCTGCAGCCACGATAGAAGTGGCGCATGTCACCTCAGTGTGGATAGGGGGAGGAGCATTGAGGGTTGGAGGGTTGCAGTGACCCTGGAACGTTTCAGCGACCTTCCCGCAGTCCCACCCAGGCTGGGAAAGGAGACAGAGTTGAGTTGCCATAACGACGGCACATTCCACATATCTTTTGAGGGGGGAGTTTTCGTTGGAGCCTTGCAGGCTCAAGGGCGCCAGATTCCGATTAGAAATTGTTTTGGGGCCAGACAGAGATAATTTCCTCTCTGTCTTACAGTTTGTTGGTCCTCAACCTCTCAAAATCCCAGTAATGGACGTTAATCTATCCCAATCTGTGCTGATTCGTCCACTCTATGCTTGATGGCATCCATGTTTTGTGCCAAAGAATGAATCTCCACCAAAGTCCCAAGCTTACGATTCATCTCGACAATTATTTGAGTCTGTGAATTCACAGCGCGGTGCAAACCATCTCTGAGCTCCGGGATCAGGCCAATATTCCTCAGTACTTCCATGTAAATGAATGCACTGCTGATATCCATGTACAATATACACAGTTAGGGACCCTGTCCCTCACCAGATTATTTGTAAATATTCGCACATGAACTGGGACAGTTTTAAATCTTGACTTGTTTATCAGTGTTATTTTATACAGTTTCAAAAGGATTGACAGGTTTTGTAAAACATCTTGTTAACATGTTTGAAGTAGTCGTTTGTGTGGATTAAAAAACAGGTTCATATAACTGACCTGGACCGCAACATTCATGGGCCCCTTCTGTTGAAGGTCCATAAGACAAATGACCCGCACAATGGAGTGGTGCTTCTATGGGTGGAGTGACAATATCAGAACAACACTGATTGGGTGGCAGGAATACGTTACTTTCAACAAGCAAAACAAACCCTGGAATTTCATGTGGTTGAAATGCTCTTCTGACATTGCAGTCCCATACTGGTCCATGCCAGCCAACTAACCTACCCTGCCCCGACTCGTCCTGAACAATGGAGCCTAGATTTTTGGGGTATGCTACGCCCTCTTCCAGGCTAGGAGATCCGGAAAAGGTAACACAAATAAAACAGATCCACCCCCAAAGAAACAATAAAAGTAGGGTGTAGCTTCAGTTTGAAGAAAGGGTTTATTAACCAAAGGTGCCCCTCTACAAGATCTTACCAAGATGGCACCCATGAGTGGCTGTGCGTCTGCTAGGCTCCTGATCTGTTTTGGTTATTTTTTGTTTTTTTATTGTTTTTTCTCTATCTGGTACGGAGTCCCTGCTAACATATGATCGAGACTTACTGTTGTCGATCAGGTCCGCGATGATGAACCTCCAGAACTCCGATACCGGACCCGCTTTCCCACCGCCTCTAGAACCTGGCGTTAACCCAGATCTCGGCCCTCTGTTACCTGTGGGCCTGCCGCTGCTCAGGAGGCCATGGAAGAGGAAACGGGGGAAGAGAGCCGGCTTCTTCGTTCAGCTTCGAAAGATCCTGAGAGGCGAAGCTCTGCCTGATCGCTGCTCCGCGGCTGTATTGTGGCGGATCCAACAGAAACTCAACGGAGTTGGGCTGATCTCGCTGCTCAATGGAGCCCCTGATGCGGGACGCTACCTGAAGGCGTGGGAGACAAAGAACCACCGCAGGCATAGCCTGGAGTCGCTACGTAGCTTAGCCCGCCAGCCGTCCGCCATTATCGAACCCGCGGCACACACACCGCCAGATTCATCCGCGAAAATGATGTTGATTAACCCGCGCTCCATCGCCAACAAGTCTCACATCCTCAACGATCTGTTCCGGACCAAAAAATTAAACTTTTTGTGGATTTCAGAGTCGTGGCAGCACGAAAATGACGTCACTCATCTCCGTGAGCTCTGTCCTCAAGACTGCTCTTTCTTCTCTGCTCCACGAACCACAGGCCGTGGTGGAGGAACAGCTGTTATCTTTAAGAAACACTTTTCGTGCCAAATTATATCCTCAAACTCCTACAGCTCATTCGAGATGATCGTGATTAAAATTGGTCGAGCTCTACCAGTTTATGGAATTCTGGTCTATCGCCCACCTGGATCTACTTCATCCTTCCTGTCTGACTTTCAGGATCTCCTGTCTTCAACTATTAAACTAGACAGGATAATCATTGTTGGAGATTTCAACATCCACGCTGAGGATCTATCTAACTGCTCCACTAGGGAGTTCCTAAACATGATGAATTCTTTTAACTTCTCTCAACACGTGTCTGGTCCCACTCACAGAGCAGGCCACACCCTGGATCTGGTCTTTTCCTACGGTCTTCTTGTTGATAACCTGCAGATAAATGATGTTGTGTTCAGTGACCATAAGTCAGTTCCTTTAAATATTAACCTAAATTCTTAATATCTTTTACCAGTCTCTGCTGAGCAAAGATGTATTATCAACAGTTCTACCATTTTAAATTTCTCCTCCCTCTTTGACTTGGTACCCAATTCCTCTGATGACGTAGAGCTCCTTACCAACTCATTTAATGATCACTGCCTCAAAATTCTAGATCAGGTCGCCCCTTACAAAACCAGCCGCAGTTCCAGTGCCTCCAGTTCACCCTGGCTGAACAACCAGATTCTTGATCTTAGACGCTCCTATAGAAAAGCGGAATGACGGTGGAAGAGGACAGGTCTGGTTGTTCATTGCGAATATTTTAAAGAACTTCTCGAGTCATACAACGAAGCTGTAGAAAATGCCAGGTTTTCTTTCTTCAGCAACCTCATATGTCAAAATAAGAATAATCCTGAGGGTTTGTTTGATACCATCTCCAGTATCGTGTCTTCTCCTCCGCAGCAGGCTCAGCTATCTTCAGCTGATGACTGTAACACCTTTCTCCACTTCTTTGAAAACAAGGTGCTGAATGTGAGATCCAGCATTCCACCAGCCCTTGCCCCCTCAGGAAGGGAGGCCCCCCAGTGCTCAGAGTCTTTCACCTCCTTCTCCCCAATTACACTAAATGACTTAACCTCAATAATCAGTCAGATGAAACTCTCATCATGCTCATCAGATATCTTAACTCCCTCTGTTTTAGTTGGGTCCCTTGCCTCTATCAGTCCATCTCTGTTGACTATAATCAACAGCTCACTGAGCCAAGGCTGTGTTCCATCTTACTTTAAAAATGCAGCAGTGACTCCTCTCTTAAAGAAACCCAACTTTGACGCCAGCTCCACCAGTAACTTTAGGCCCATTTCTAAGCTACCTTTCATCAGCAAAGTACTTGAGAAGGTTGTAGAAACCCAACTCAGATCCTGATTTTCTAAGTCAAAGATCTCTGACCCCTTCCAATCTGGCTTTCTGAAGCAGCACTCAACTGAGACTGCTCTAGTAAGGGTGCATAATGACCTCCTGATGGCTGCTGATGCAGGGAAATTCTCTGTCATGGTCCTGCTAGACCTCAGTGCAGCTTTTGACACTGTAAACCACAACGTTCTAATAAACAGGTTAAAGGCCCTGGCTGGGATTTCAGGTTCTGCTCTAGACTGGCTCTCTTCTTATCTCACTAATAGAACATTCACAGTGAAGTCAGAAACCTTCTCTTCAGATACTGCCTCTCTAACATGCGGGGTCCCACAAGGTTCAGTTCTAGGGCCTCTACTATTCGCATTCTATATTCTTCCCCTAGCTGGCATCATTCAGTCTTTCCCAGACATCTCCTACCACATCTACGCTGATGATATTCAGCGCTATATGTCCTTTATGCCACACCAGTTGGACAGGCTGGCCACACTTGTACTCTGCCTGACCCAGATCAGTAACTGGCTGTCCAGCAACTTTCTTGTCCTAAATGCTAACAAGACAGAGACCTTGATCGCTGCAGCCCCGGAACTTCAGCCAAAAATTGAGCAAGAAATTGCCTCTTTTTGCCCATCAGCCAAGGCCAACATTAGAAACCTAGGAGTTATTTTTGATCCAGCCTTAAGTTTAGACTCACACCTCAAAACCATCTCCCGCTCTTGTTTCTTTCCACTGAGAAACATTTCAAAAGTCCGTAAACTGGTTTCTACTGCAGATCTGGAAAAAATAATCCATGCCTTTGTGTCATCACGCTTAGACTATTGTAACGCTCTTTTTACTGGTCTCAGCAAAACCTCCCTCTCACGCCTTCAAGCCATCCAAAATGCAGCAGCCAGACTCCTAACCAAATCCAGCAGACGAGCTCACATCACTCCAGTTTTACAGTCCCTCCACTGGCTCCCGGTAGAATAGAATAGTAGAATAGAATTCAGTTTAAATTTTTAGTCCTGACCTATAGAGCTCTTAACAACCAGGCTCCAAGCTACCTATCTGAGCTTTTATCCCCACACATCACCTCTCGGAACCTTAGATCCACATCTGAAAACCTCCTGGCTGTTCCTCGAACCAGACTGAAAACTAAAGGGGACAGGGCCTTTCAGACTATTGCACCCAGACTTTGGAACAGTCTACCTTCAAATCTCCGTCTCTCTAACACTGTAGAGGTCTTTAAAAATCATCTAAAAACTCACCTTTTCATCCAGGCGTTCCCTCCCTAGTTTCAAAAAGATGGCTTTGTTCGGGTTCACACCTTCACTTTGTTTATACTCCTGAATTTATTTTCTACGTTTATCACTGCTATTGTTTTTTCTGATGTTTGTATTGGTTAGAGGTATTTGCCCTGATCTTTATCATCTTGTACAGCGCTTTGTGATTTATATCTGAGAAAGGCGCTCTATAAATAAACTTTTACTTACTTTACTTACTTACTTACAAAAGGTAGAGAGCAGTCACAAATACAAACGGGTTCTCAACTAGGATCTTAACTAAAGAAGGTTGCTCCAAAACACAATGTAGTTTAATCTATGAATTAGTGAGTAGCAAGTGAGGAGGTCCAAGAATATAAAAGCTAGACGAAAGGGAAGCCAACAGGAGGTAACCCCCTACAGCCAAAGCTGAAAACACATAAAGACTCCTAACAACACAGAGAGACACTTAAAGAGCTTTAACGCTCACTTTAGCATATTAACACTAACTCAAAGGGAATTTAACCCATGTCCAAAGTCTCATGAGGACAAAAAAGGCTCCCTGCAGCTAATGGGGAGCACCAGACAGCATCAGACACCCTCCTCGAATGGGTGACAACCACCAGTCTTTAAGGGCCGCTCATCCAGCGCTGATTTGCTTCAGATGGGCCGGTTAGGATCCACGGCGTGTCACTCTCCATGGTGCTGAAGAACGCTGAGCATGGCTGGATCACAGCTCTCCAGTGTGCTGGTCCTTATTTAGGATGAAATCCAAACCTGAAGAGACCATGGGGCAGCGGGACCTCCTCAGGATGGGACAGCCAGACCTAGGGCTCGTAACTGGGTAAATTGGAATTTCTGCCAGAAACTGTCTCGGGGGGACAAGCTGATGGTTTGTCATAGCTGGATGAAGATCTGGATGAATCAACAAAGCCACAAACAGTCCCTATCTGTAAATGGGGGGAAAGGGGAAATGCTGACTCTGGGATGGGAGTGAGGTTTTGCCTTGTTCACTGGTTTTGGTAGAATGCCAGCCTGGCCTGCCAGACTCACCCTCTGTTTAATTCTGCACAAAGAAAGAGTCTGGTAACTCAAAGGCAGAGAGGCACTTGTGGGGCGGGACTAGGCAGCTCAAAACCAATCAGAAAAAAGATGGAAATGTTGACTTTACCGTGCAACGCTGTAGTTTTTTAGCTGTAGTAAAAAAAAGGTGTCAGACAATGGTGCAAACATTTTTCTTTTCTCAGAAAAAATGCTTTTAGCACCTCTACTTGTTGTGGTTTTAAAGACATTCAAGTCATTTAGAAAAGAGGAAATAGCTGCATCCAACTCCGCCGCTGTCTTCGTTGTTCATGAGAAACTGAGCGCCGCTGTGTGTGACGTCCGCGACGCTGTAGTTTTTTAGCTGTAGTCAAAAATGGAGTCTGGCGACCGCAACACCACACACATCTTTCTTTAGAAGAAAAGCTTTTAGCGCTTCTACTTGTTGTGGTTTTAAAGACGTCCAAGTAATTTAGACCTGAGGAAAGAGCCGCAGCAAACTCCACTTCAACCGCCATGTTTATGACAAACTTGGCGTTGTGGTGTGTGACGGACGCTACTCAACGCTCTTGGCTTGGTTAGAATTCTCAGGGGTGGGGTTATTCAAATAGGAGAGTTCCCAGACTCTTCCTCTGTGCAGAATTAAACGGAGGAGGAGTCTGGCAGGCCAGGCCAGCAGAACACCACCAGAGTTGGACAGACAGATCAAGGCTTTGTGTGCAGAAAGGCGTTTTCTTCTGGTCTCATAGTGGAAAAAGAAGCTGGGCAACATGCACTCTTTCATGTCACCATTCTTCCAGCTAGCTTATAGCAACACAAATAGAAAACAAACACTAGTGGGAGTGACAAACTTCTGAAGCAAAGAGCTACAAAATTCTACAGAAGCCTTCTGTAAATAAGTCCTATAATAGGAAGGATTATGAGAGGCTGGATCACCATTGTGAGCTAATGGCTAAAATTAGCTGCCTTGCAATAACAAAAGCATACAACTTAGCTGGTAGAAACAGCAATTCTCATATTTTTCTTCTTTTCCAAAGGGTTTGATAGCATGGTAGTGTAGAAAAGTGGCAGAACGCTCCTTGCTACCCAGTGTGACAGCATTATCCTGTTTTACAGTTGTGTCAAGGCTCTAGCCAAGCATAAACAAAACTGTTGTTGCGTGAGAAAAGGTTTCGCCGAGCCACATGGTAACCTCTGATACCAAACAGACACTGAACAGCTTCAGTGAACACCAACTCAGATTCTTAGATTACTGCAAGAGAAAGAACTCAAAAGTCTGTGGGATCAGCAGAAAAAGAGAAATGAAGGAAACAAAACAAAAAATAAAGATAAATACATCCATAAGTATATACGAATGAGAACTCACACATATGAAGAGATACTTTATTCTTGCTGGAGTGGGTTACTGTGGAAAGGTTGAATCAAAAGAGCTTAGGGTTTACATGTTTCATGCAATTAATTGGTAACTTAATCGTGGTCTCAAAAAATAATATTAATATTTGAAAAGCTCTATTACAAATGGATTTTACAGGTAACTACACCCCCGAGAGAGAGAGAGAGAGAGAGAGAGAGAGAGAGAGAGAGAGAGAGAGAGAGAGAGAGAGAGAGAGAGAGAGAGAGAGAGAGAGAGAGAGAGAGAGAGAGAGAGAGAGATCTATTAAGTATTAAGTAATAATTTGTTGGAGCTCCAAAAGTCCCAGCTGCTGTGATAAATGGCCAAATTCATCCCCATAGTGAAGCCCAATGGAAGAACTGTTTACCCCAATCATTTGACCCTGACATGAATAGGAAATTACATGCATGCTGATTGGCCGGTGTACCCTGATGGCTCTGTGACTTTCCCTGAAGCAAGAAACTCTGTATACATCCGTGAACAGTATTAAGATAACTCAGTAGGCAAGTTACGGATCTAATTAGCGTTCATTCAAAATCTGGGTTTGATTTGACTTATTTATATGAATGGGACAAAGCATGTAGCTGAATGTAGATAATACAGAGAAGGTAGTTTTCAACCATAGTCCCATAGACATACACATTCCTATTACATACCCTAAAGACTATAATAGATTGTATTTGAAGCACCAAACCACCAATGGCTCCAGTGTGGATTTGGGGTCAGAACAATGCATTTCTCTGTGCCCATTACAAAGTTATTCATTTGTATAACAAAGCTGGTGAGAGACGGCACAATTCTTTTGGTATGCCACATTAGACACCTAAAGCACAACACATTTACATGTGGAAGCCCTGGCTTTGCTACAACTAGCTTTTTCTCACATCAAGACACCTCCAGTGAGTCTGTGGGTGTTTCTCAATGTCAAAGCACCTGGCCTCGCAATGCGATGTCTTGCAAGGCCAGGCACTTACGAGGACACTGTCCTTCCTTGGTCAAAGAAACGGTTAAATAGAACAGACGCACATCCCGTGACTGCGTCTTTCGTGGCAGTTGCATCACGCGAGTTAACGTTATATTTTGTACATGTAAGTTTCCATGTAAATATGTAAGAGCCTTTTACTTTTAAATTGTTTGGATATTAATTAAAGTAAATATGTTAGCAAGTTACTACCTGCTAGCCACCGAAGCTGCAACTACTAACCAACTAACCAACCATAGCTTAACTGCTTTGGATATTTAAAAAAATACATTTTCGATGTCAGCCCAATAGCTACAAATAGTTGACTTACTTTTAAACCTGAAATTTACCCCCGAAGTAGCTGCAGGCTTCTGATCCGCAGTCCTTTTGAAAATACAGCGGTGTATTCTGGGTAATTTGCTAGGCTACAAGACACCTCCCGTGTATCCTTGCTCAGCTAGCTAAAAGGCTAACAAATGGAGAACACACGCCTCGGTAGAACATGAACATTGAAACACGCCTTGGCGGTTTCTGATGACATATCCCCTAGGCAACCGGGGCGGGACCAAGACATGAAGGCGAGGTTCCTTGGCATTGAGAAACACCCAGTATCTTAACTCATTCACTGCCACCCGTTTTCTTATCAGAAAAGTCCTTCGCTGCCAGCATCTTTCAGCGATTTTTTTTAAGAGTCACAGAACATTGTGCTCTAGGATGATGTCAACTCCAAAACTACCAAAACAAAGAGGAGACTCTTACATCAGGAAGAATACACACGTTTTGAGTGTTATCCATTCTGTCATAATCTGTTGTTGAATTGTGATCGGCAGAAGCTTTTCCATTTTTTTTACAGCAGCGGCCCAAAACGATCTCCTAACACATGGATTTTCTGCTTCCTGATCATGTGACGTGTGACGTATGCGGATGAAGATCGACTTCAGAGCTGAGATGTTTGTTCTCACGGTGTGGGGGCTCGTTCTGACGCCCACACAGTAAAAAATTGTAAATGACGACTTTAGTCATCATTGGCAGTGAACGGTTGGATTTAAAATGACGACTTTTGTCGTCAATGGCAGGGAATGAGCTAACACCCAAATTGAGCTATGTACAGAAAAACATTATTGATCATTAGTGAACTCTAAATCCTTTTGGGTCTCTTTTTAGTGAGCTTCAACATCACTTCCTGTAAACTGAGATTGACTTGCTGATTTTATGCCTAAAAAATGACAGCTGCATCTTAAATTTTACTATGGATCTATGTTGTCTTTAGGTTTCAGTAATATTTATTACCTCCTCAGAACTTTGCCTAAAAATCATTTACTATATCAAACTCCAGAGGTCTTCACCATGGCACATTTAGAAGCTGTCAAGTCTTTGTCACTCTTCAGACTGGATTAATGTTTAATGGATCACCTCCTCTATATACATGGATTTATGTGCTCCCACTGAATTACACCATCTGCATTAAAGGGCAAGCATGATTAAACCGTCTCCTCAAATTTATGTTGGCAATGCAAATGAGCAGATTAGCAATTATAAATGTGATTTTATGTCTTGATTGTCTTGTCCAATGTAGAAGCTGTCAGACATTTGTGGATCAAATAGAACATGCTTTCCTCTTGCAAGAAAACTTCAGATTTTCTGTAAATGCAACTGATGTCTATTTCTTTGGAGATAAGTTACTGGCATGTTCTCAAATCCGAGTTTCCCGATCCCCATTTCCGACGCTCATCTCTGCAGGTCAGCGATCAATCACTGGCAGCTCTTCTCCTTCCTCTCCTATTCGATGCCTGGCTCAGTAAATCAGCCAGGATTTTCAAGAATTAAAAAACTCGTATACTACGGGCTGTCAACACAGAAATATTTACCTTGCTTTGGCTTTATATTTTAAACTTCTCGAGATAGCGGTCAACTTAATTAGTTTGGAAAAAAATATCCCTCAAACCCTGTGTCTGCAGTTTGAAGTTTTCTCTCTAAAAATTATAATAAGTCATGTTGAGAAATGTATATGTTGATAGAGTAGTTTACATTTGGACTGTTTATTATCTCTTATGCATGGCTTTGAGAAAAAAACAGCACTGGATGTTTGCTCATGGTGAAAAGGGATGAAAAATGATGCAAGGATTGAGATTACTTTTCCTGATTTGAGAGACCATTGGGGATTTCTCTGGGGAGGCTGATGAGAAGCTATGCTAAAATCTAATAAAAAAAAGCCTCTGGTCTAATACCCGCTCGGTCCAAAATTGCTGAATAGGAATGAAAATCATTTGTAAGACTGTGTCTCCCTTAGCCACTTCCCACTTTTATTCCTCCATAGTGGTCAGCATTTTCCTTTAAGTATGTCAAATCTGAATGAGGACATTATCCGTCCTTCAGGGTCTCCACGTTTTTCTTTTCCAAAGGCAACGAAAGCAGCTTAAATGGCTGGTTAGGTGGCTGGAGATTTTCTCCAAAGATAGCCATCATATCTAGTAGTTGGGATTGGAGGAGGTGGGGGATTGGAGGGGAGTAGATGATATTAATAACTGCCCATGCTAAGGCTCACACTCTCTTGTAATGAAGTCCCTGATGATGGCAAAGACACATAAAAGGGTCTGATTTAGGAACAATGGACAATCATTACTCTAAATATCTATTCCGAGATATAGTCGGCATTCTGTCTAACTTTGCGTGGGATCAAATGTGGTTAGAACAGTTGCCTTGAAGGAAGGAGATCACAGGTTCAAAATCAGATCAAGACCTTAAAGTGTGGAAAGTTTGAAAGTGTTCCCCTTGTAAGCACAGGTTTCCTTCTACAACCCAGACACATTCACGTTAGCTCGATTTTAATTTGGACCCAATATGGGAGTGAGTGTGAATGGTTATTTGCCTCTATCTGGTGGCCTTTGCAGGGTGCCCACACCATCCGCAGCCCGTAGCAACATCCGCACAGCTACAAGCAAGTCAGGCCTGGATCCCGTGTTCAACCCAGCCAGCGCCCTCAACGCTGTCACCAAGTCGGAGCAGACGACCGCCCGCACCGGCCCACAACCCTCCAACCAATGCAAAGCACACTAAATGACCACCAAGTCCATTTTGAATATGGAACTATGGTCCCTGTCCCGCATGTTTTCCACGTTGCCCTACTGCCTCACACCTGACTCAAATGAACGAGTGATTAACTGGCATCTGCAGCACTTGATTTCCTCCTGGGGAGGCAATGTAAAGCAGGTGTTCGCTGAAGCAGAGACATGGAAAACATGCAGGTCAGTGTGCGCAGAGGACCAGGGTTGGGAAACACTAATTTATGAAATAATTAAGTGTTTGAAAGCCTGGGAAAAGCATCTTGACATTGTAGAGAAGCAGCCCAAGATACAACTTTGGTTTTTTTGCAACTTTTCCTGGGCATTTGTGGATTGTTTTCTAGGTGATTGGACTTTTCTTAAAAAGAAAAAAGAACATGCATTGGCTTAATTGACAATTAATAATTAACCTTAGCGGTTCAGGTTCTTATAAACAGTCCATGGCTAACATATCCTGGTAAATAGCAGCTTGGGAACAACACACACACACTTTTTTCCCTCAAGGCATCATGTACGAGTGAGTCACCACACGTTGATTATAGAATGTGCTAATGATGCTGTAGCATAATGTATAGCGTCAATTACTGTAGTAATTGTAAAGGCTGATGTTGTTCCACTGAGATGACCTGGGTTATCTCAGTGGAACTGTGGTCAAATTATTGTAATACTGATTACTTGTCTAAAAATACTGGTAGAGTTCAGGAAGAAATTACATATAAAGTTGAGGTAAAGGAGATTTTTTTTTCTTACAAAGGGCCCTGAGTGAAGAGCTGCCAATGCAACTTTGAAGGGCATGCCAAGGACGGAGAGGCAGCCGCCAGCGGTGAGGGCGATCCTCAAACAACCGCCTTCTCCGGTGAAGGGATTAAGCCTCGGGCTTTGAGACTAAGAAAGTGGGATTGAACTGTGCAGCTCAGTTGAAAACATAGCAAAGCTCTTCTTTTATTTTTCCAGAGAGTTCCAGAAGCCTCAGATTGGACTGGCTTCATGAAGGAGAAGAAAAAAACAAAAAACTTTTGTTTGTGAGAAAGTGGCCCTGCCTCCACTAAGGTGCAGATATTTGTATCAAGTGGTGAATCTTCACTCCTTATTGCAGAACTGGATGGAGGACTTTAGGACTGCCATTGATCTCAGCATGTAACTGAAAGGAAGAGCATCCCATAAGCAGAAGTGTAAAACCATCAGATACAAGAATCGGAGCGAACATCAAGAAAACATTCCTTTTCTATTGAGGTGATTGTCAGTAAAGCTGGATATTGAATCACCTTGTTTTCAATAAATGCTCCTAAACACGGAAAGACCACATTAACACAAGCTTCACTTATTTTTCAGCCTTTTCAAGGGGGCGGGGGCTCTTCATTGAGGAGCCATGCTCCAGTGTAATGTTGTTGGGAAAATTGAATGAGCAACCCTCCCCGGGAGACTAATAATACCACGGATCCTGAGTGCTTGCTCTCTGTGATGAGCCCTAACAGAAGGCTTGACAGGAGAAAATGATGTGTTGTTCTCTGCTGGGATAACAGTCCAGGTCCCCCACAGACGGCTGCTGCTGAGATATGAAGTGTACATAAACCGCAGGGTTTTTTTAGCTTCTCCGGAGTCCGCGAGGAGCAAGAAACTCGTAAAGCAAAAGGAAATGAGTGACAGCCAGAGGCAAACGCTGCCGTTGAGAGACCCTCGAATGCCACATGTGCATGCATGTGCCATCGCTCTGTGCACACAGAAAAACAGAAAAAAGTTCACCAAATTCAGAATACGGTACTGCAAATGTCTTTGCATTCTAGTCCATGTATTTACAAAGGTAAAACAACTCGACTACAACTACCTGTAAAAATGAGATCAAGTCAAAATTTAGACACAAATGTTTTTCTCAAAAATTTTTGATTGAAATTGGGATGAAGAGAAAATAATGGAAATGTAGAGGTTGATGACAAAATTTGGAGCAAAAACTCAGAATAGTTTTTTTTTTTTTTTTAGGTATTTTTACTTCAAAAACAGAATCAGAACCGAAATCAGCACTGGTGCAAAAACATTTAATACAGACAATGCCTTGTGTAAACTATGGTGACTTTAGATGCAAATACACAAATTCAGCATCAGTTCAGTTGATAGATCTGTCTGCAACCTGTTGCCAATTTTTATTCTCGACTTTTATTGTGAATGATTGTCCAACACTGCTGTTGATTTGTCGTTTCTATAGTTTACTCGGTGAAGAACAACATCCTTGGTTGTTACAATAATGAAAAGAGAGCAAAAAGTCAGGGGTCGTAGCAAAACGGGGTCACTTTTTCTTTATCTGTAGAGTCATGAATGGCCTCTAATTTGTGACAAAGGTCACATTTTCCCAGCTGGGTCAAGCTGGGTCGTGCTGTAACTTTGCCCCACAGATTACCCGCCAGGAGCCGTGATGTCTGCTGAACAACATCTTTATCTGCTGCTGTTCCATCCCAAGATGAAGGACACTTCAAGATTTTACAATAATCATTTTTATTAATAATTTGAATAAACTCTGACTTTATTACTGTTTATTACAATCTTCATAATTAATCATCTTGGTTCAGTATAAATGTAGTTTAATTACTGAAATGACTTATTATGCTTTGTGTAATAATTATTATTATGATAATCAGTAATGTGTGTTCGGTAAACCAGGTCGCTTGCACTTTAACCACCTCACGTAGAGGGTGAATCCAGGGTAAAGTTTAACCACCTCACATGTCTTTACTTCATGACAAGCTTTCTGACGCTGAGCGGGCGTGTTCTGAGGTTTTGTTAAAACCAAATCTCCCGCAGCTGAAAGCCAGTTCTTGAACCAAGCAGATACTCTCGTGGCGACGAGTCATCCCAGAGGACTAAGCTGTTCTGTCACGCCGATAGAATTGCTCCGAATAAACGTCTGTAACCAGCTGACGCAAAACTCCTTCAGAGTTATTGATTTTGAGACGCAACTAGTTTCATCAGTCGTGTGACCCACGGAGACATCTCAGGACCGATTTGGTCGCACTAAGGTCCTTCTACCAACCTCATGCCCGGAGGACATCATCTCCACCTGACATCTCCCATCCCCCAGAAGAGGGTCTCCTGACCTGGGTGAGGTAGACAGATGGCGTCTGTATGCTGTTATCTCTAAGATCAACTCAGTTAGCTGCAAAACCAACTCTACCACCCAGAATACGCTTCTCTCTCTGAAAGAAACTTTCTGAGATTCATTCACGCATCCAAAACCTCGCATTTCATTTTAGTTTCCATGCAGTCAAAGGTTTGCTTTTAAAAACAAGTTTTAACATCAAAGCTGTTATAAATTGTCATTTCAAATTGTCATTTTTAAAAGTGTTAGTAATAAATTCTTAACTTTTTAAAACTCTGACTCCTCTTTGAAATGAAACACAGAATGGTGTATATATTGGTTATTGAATAAGCAAAGATTCCTAACTTCTGATTCAATAAATAAAGTTTTGCTATTAAATTTAATTATCTTAAATTAAACAGTAATCTTTGGATTAAAATATAGACCAAGACAGTTAGTGTATGAACTTCTATCGATTGCATTAATATCCTAGATATTTGTGCATAATATAAGTTCATATGCTAATGTCCAAGCTTTTCTCAGGATTTAACCAAACTGAAGCAAACAGTGTTTAATCCTAGTATGTAGATTAACCACGCTACACCTGTTTACAACTTAATTTTGAGAGTATTTTAATTTTCATTATTTAAACTTTTCCTGACATTTCAACTTCAACCTCATCTTTCTGAGTTTCCCCTTGTAGAATATTGTATTTAATAGTATAATTGTAATAACTGTAATAAACCGATGCCACTAATCCGTTTCCAGACTCAGCTTTTCTGAAAGAAATATGCCAAACTACACTGTAAACCTTAATAAGTTCACAGAACTCAATACATGTTTTATAACAGATTACACAAAAGCATTTAAGTGATGTTTTTAAATGTTTTAAGTTTACATCAAATAAAAATTGCAGTTGCCTTAAATTATCTCAATGTTATCTTATAAATATTGATGTTCCTCAGCGTATAATTAGGGAGTAATTCACTCAAGATTTTCAACATTTTTCAACTCATAATATTTGTAAAATATACTCAAAATGTCAATGTTTTTTATCTCAAATTTTTATAATTATATAATATTATTTATATATATATATATATAATATTTTAGTTTCAACCCTGCTCCAGCACACCTGATTTCAATCAGCAGGTGATTAATGGGCTTCGGCAGAGCCTGATTAGCTGCTGAACAGGTGAATCAACCACTGAATCAGAAGTGTTGGAGCAAAGACGTGCAGGATACCGAACTTCGAGGACCAGGGTTCCCCACGCCTGCACTACAGGGTTTGAAACATGGCCTGATTCAACTTAGACGTATTCTCTGAGCTATTCGTCGTTGGGTTTTTTTTCCAGTTTGAAATTCAAACAAAAAGTTGAGTGACAGATCTGTAGGATGTGTAATATCAATTCTCACTCTTCGGCTCTTCCTCCTCTATCTGCTTCCTCTTCAGCACATCCTGATCTCCTTCAAAGGAATCTCCTACCATCTTTATGCAGATGACATCCAGCTGTACATCTCCTTTAAGCCCCATGAGATGTCTAAGCTGCAGCTGTTCCACACCTACTTAGACTCTATCAAAACCTGGATGGCTGGGAGCTTTCTACAGCTGAATGAAGATAAGACTGAGATCCTCATCTGTGCCCCAGACAAGCTGGTTCCCAAAGTCAGAGACTCTCTTGGTCAGCTTGCTTCCCACACCAAACCTTCTGTCAGGAATCCTGGTGTGACCTTTGACCCAGCTCTCACCCCGGATTCTCATGTCAGTTCTCTTGTTCGCTCTTCCTTCTTCCATCTCAGGAACATTGCTAAGCTGAGTCCCATTCTGTCCCGCTCTGAACTTGAGACAGTTCTCCACACCTTCATCTTCTCACGCTTAGACTACTGTAACTCTCTTTTCACGTGTCTGAGCAGAACCTCCCTGAACCGTCTACAGGTGGTTCAGAATGCCTGTGCTCGGCTTCTGACCAAGTCCTCCAAATATACCCACATCACCCCGCTTCTCCTCCAGCTTCACTGGCTGCCAGTCAACTTCAGGGTTCATTTCAAGATCCTGGTTCTGGTCTACAGGGCCTTACATAGACAAGCACCATCTTACATTGGTGATCTTCTTAGTCCCTACACCCCCAGCAGGTCCCTGAGGTCCAGTGACCAAAGCCTACTGGTTGTGCAGCACCAGGCTAAAGACCAAAGGTGACAGATCATTTGCTGCTGTGGCCCCCAGACTCTGGAACTCTCTCCCCCTGAGCCTGAGATCAGTGGACTCAGTGGTCTCCTTCAAAAAGCAGCTGAAGACTCACTTGTTCAAGCTGGTTCTGGTGTGACCTTCATCACCCTCTTCTTGTGCTGCTCTCCCCACCTATTCCACCTTCCTCAGGATCCACTGATTTCCCTCTTTCCTATTCACTCTCTCTGTCTTTACATTGTTTAATCACAGTTGTCTATTTTTTGCTCATTTTAAATATATTTTTAATCATTTTCTAAATTCTTTTTATATTTTTACTTTTTTTTTGTTTTTGTGAAGCGCCTCGTGATTTTTGTCTTGAGAGGCACTATAGAAATGATCTTTTCTTCTTGTTCCTCTAAAATGAGGACATTTTGAAGCATAACTTCTACAGTAGTGTAGTGAACACTTCAAAATCTACTGAGGGTAATATTTTCAGTTTTTATTATAGAAATCTAAGAAGACTGAATTGACTAAAAGAAGCACTGAGCGCTGACTTTTGCATTCAGCGTGAAAAAACGTGTAAAAAGAGCTTGACAATAACCTATTGAAAGAAACCCAAGGATTCCCCCTTGAGCAAGCTCTTGATGACAGTTTGAACACCCTTATAACAGTTTATTATAAAAAATAACACCAAAAACCCTTCAGCAGAAGCCGTCTCGGTGGGCGTCCGTCTGCCTCAACTGGATAAAACGAGATGAAAATGAAAAGAGAAAAGATGCTGGTGGTTTTTAATCCGGGGTTTCACGTTATAACAAACACAGTGAATGTGTTGGATCTTAAGCCAATTACACATCCATGACAAACATGGCAAACATTTGCATCACACAGAAACAGATGTTTGAAAGCTGCATTTGTAAGTAATGTTCTATTACAGCCCGTTTTAGAACGAACAAGGGCGAGAAAAATCTAAAGTTTGAGCTCTGCATTATTGACTCATACAAATCTCCCGACTTGTAAATTGGGCAACTTGGGAAAACCCTTGGCAATACATTTGAAGGCTGTTCAAAGCCGAAGCATCCCATTGATTTGACCCGTGTGGGCCTTGCAAAGATGAGCCATTAGTATATTCTCAGATGCTGTTTTCAGATTTGTTTGTGTAAACGAGGTCCCATGGTGATGGTGCGGTAAACAGGTCCAGGAATTTATGGCTATCAATCTCCTTAGATGGACTGAAAATGATAACTTGTCCTTGGGCGTTTAGACTAGGTTTTTTTTTTTTAATATGATGATATAATAGCCCATCATTTCCCCTCATTCTCCTAGAATAAGTAAAAGGTATGCAGTGTTTTCTTAACATTTTTATGTTCTGTTTGCATTGCATTTTTTTTGTCTAAACAGCAACTAATCAAGAACTTTTGGTGAATACCAAAAAGTTTACCATCAACAGGGTGGTGAATAATTACAAATGCCAAGAAAACTGCTTTCAATTTTTTTTGTAACAACTTTTGAAGAAAAGAGACTCGTGTTTTATACTTTTTATAAGTAAAACAATCACAAGACGGAAAGCACAATTTGGGAAAATCACAGGACCTTTTTGGTAAATGTACTTAAACAGATAAGTTATGTGTTTCCCCCAGTAGAAAAATAAAAAAGTGAATTTCATAGATTCTAAAGATTATGGTTTTTCAAATGTAGCGTAATGGTTGTTGGCTCTTTTATGAAAGATGAACCATTCTACATAATATCTGGAATATTAATTTTTACAAATTAATAACCAAATGTTATAGAGATAAGAAGACTCAAATGTTGTTTTCATCGATAAACTGATGATCATATCCGTTTGTCTGTGTTTCAGTTCAATGAAAAGGCAAGTTTAAATTTTAAGAGTTTTAATTCTTCAATTTAAACTAACGATTTGAAATGACAATCATAGGAAAAACAATCAACATTGGCAACCTTTTTGGACAATCTTTAACAGTTGATATTTTAAGCTTGCTCAAATAGACCTTGTGTTGGATGTGCTAAGATTTGAGGATGATGGAATTATGAATGCGTGCATGCAGGTGTCTGAGATTGCTTCAGGGAGAGAAAAGGTGAACTGAGTGAAAAATGATGTTTTGCGATTAAACTTTAGTTCTTATTAGAAAAACAGCATCAGAACGCTATCTATCATGTTCTGCCTCACCGTACTTAGGACCCCCGTTTAGATCCGGACCTTGGAGGATGTGTTATCCAGAAGACACCTTGGCTGGCAGAGAAGTCAAAGGTGTGCGGCGGTCCAGTCCAGAGTTGACCTCGGTACACATTGCTGAAGTGTTCCGGCAGATGCGCTTTCTCATGTTTAAATTAACTCAGAAATCAAAAGACTCTGGGACGAGTCTGCGTTAGCGGATTGCATTTCAGCTATTCTGTCTGGCTTGACAGAAATAGCGTGGAGGGAGAATAGGAAGCCGGCAGGGCTCCTTTCCCCGTGGCGTTCGTTCCGCACTTCCTCTCTCTTTCGTTCTCACACTCGTTCTGGCCCATTACCCAAAACACTTCTCTTCCCAAAGCAAACTTGTTGTGCGTCAGAGCAAATGTGTTTTGGAGTTACTTTGGATCCGGACCTGTATGAGCATGTGTGAAGGTCATCGCTAAACATCTTCAAAAACATTATTTAATTAAGTACTGATTCATTATAGTTCATTATGATTACCCAAAGCATAATAATCATTCATTTGATTAAAATACGTTTATAATGAGCAAAGTGATCAAATGATTATTTAACATTAATAAACAAAGAAAGCTTAAGACTCTGTTTTATTATGACTAGACTGTGTGAAGTCCTTCTTCTGGAGATGCAGGTGTTCAGCTGTTGTGGAGTCCTTCAGACTTGCTGGCGGCTTAGGTCTTAATCTGTGGGTGAAGGTGCTGGGTGACCCAGCTTTGACCCAGCCGAGCAAATAGGACCTTTGGCACAGAAACTCATACTTCCTCACGTTACGCAAAACACATTTTCTCTTTTTTCTCTCAAAGTCACATTTTTTCATGCAACACACAAATATGTTTGACCTTGTTTTCGCATGAAACATAAATGTAAATGAAAATATATTTTTTGTCACTAACATATAGCTGCTATAGTGAATCTGCAAACAAGCTAGGTTTTAAATGCAAGCACGGTCACATAACACTCACCCCTCACATAGGGCATCGTCCCTTCTACCGAAACCAAAAACTCACGTTGCCAGAGGAAATGAGATAACGCTAAAAACCACCGGTTGCTGTTTTCAAGGTCCAAATGTCTTTGTTTGACAATTTTGAGACAAAATTGACCTCAAATTATGTTTTGTGTTTCTTTTTCTTTTTGGGACTTGGGTAGTTTGTCCTAAAGCTGAAGTGGCAGCAGCCGGCTGTATCTCCTTCTCTGATGCTATTGAGAGGAGAACCTCTCACACCAGAGGTGTCCTGTTGCTAAATATGAGAGTGTGTGATTTGTAGAGGACTTGGGGAGGTGTGGTGGTTCGGCAGAGACCAACAACCGAATGGTTCAATGGTTGGTTTCAGTTTTCGATGGAGGTCTTTACACAAATGTGAGAGCCACTTTATTCATTATCTTCTTTTTTTTTTTTTTGCATCTCCACAACATTTCCATAGATAGACGGTGTTAGAAAGTTAAGAGGCATGAAAAAATGTGTTAAGCTCATTTGTTTTCCAGATTTACTATAGCAGCAATAAATGATACCATGTCAAATCTATGGTAATTCAAGTTTTTGTACCATGTGAAACATGGTAAAACACATGGTAAACAGGTTGTAAAACTGATTCTTATTTCTAATTGGCAAGTGATTTTGTTTTATAACACTGAATACATATAGTATGTGATGGTACAAATGTCCATACATTTAAATAAATAATCTTTATATCATTTAAAGGTTGAGTGCAATATATCTACTATTAAATCTGTGTGTTCTGTTTATAACACTTTTTCATTATTTTTATCAAAGTTTATTCTGAGTATTCATACAAGCTTAAAATTTAACATTTTTAATGCGTAAACTGGTCGACCCTCCATAGTGATGTGCCATCTTGAAGTATGGTAGCTGTTTAGGGTCATATAGGGTGTAATGCTACTCATTTTGCATTTGCGCTTTGACATGATGTAACCTAAAAGAAACAGCAAGGGGCAGCTTTACACCCTGGAAGCATGCAGCCTGCCAAACCAACTGAGAAGAAGAGAATGATCGGTTAGTTTGACTAACAAACAATGGAGAATCACACACATTCTACTGGTGCTGGTCATAAAATTACTGAAATACTGAAATAACTCTTTAGCTCCATTCAAAAAGTAAAACTTGTATTTTGAATTTATTTATAAAACATAGACCTATATAGTTCAAATGTTTATTTCTTTCATTTTGATGATTATAACTGATAATGAATGAAAATCCCAAATTCAGTATCTCAAAAGGTTAGAATATCAATTAGGACCAATGCAAAAAGTAAGCATTTTTAGAAATGTTGGCTACTAAAAGGTATGAACATGAAAAGTATGAGCATGAACAGCACTCGTTATTTATTTGGGGCTCCTTTGGTCTGGATTACTACAGCAATGCAGCGTGGAGTGGATCAGTATGTGGTACTGCTCAGGTGTGTAGCGTGATGAATTCTCCATTTCTGACCTAAAGGCCCTGCTCTATTTGCTCTGCCCAAGCAAAACCATACGTTTCTGACACAAGCCTAATCTACGAGATATGGGTCAAGGCCACTCATGCTCTGTGCTCTTATCTAAACTGTATAATAATATATAAACTAGAGCCCTGCACTGAAGCCCTAGGCTCTCGGGTCGACCCGGGCTTCGGGCCAACGACTGTGTAGTTACCTCGGACACAGGCCGGGCCGGGCCGGGCGCCTTTATTTTTAATTGAATTTATAAAAAAAATTGAAACACAAACGCAGCAGTAGAGCCCTGCGCGGGACTGTTTTCTTCATCCCGCTCCTGCCCGCTCCCGCTGAATTTCTGACCATTACCACCTGCAACTGCAACGTGTGTGTTACACTCCCGCCCGCACCCGTAGCGTGCATGTCTACTCCCGCCCGCACCCGTAGCGTGCATGTCTACTCCCGCCCGCAACCATAAAACTCTGAGAAATTATTACCTCACAATAAAAGAGATGTATTGAGTTTGCGTCCTCTCTGGTCCTAGAGAAAACACGTCACAACCCGCGGCTCTTCCATCCATCTGATGCGGCTCTCTGTGCTTGTAAAATAATGAATGGATATTTAAATAAAATGCTTTATATTTTACTGCATTAATTTTACATCTGTATGCCAATTCTATGTAAAGATTGTCTGCGTAAACCTGAACAGGTCTGGTCCAACCCGGTCTTACTGTGAGACCGGGTTGATGGGTCACACTTGTGCATAATGATATAGGTGCTTTCTGAGCTGAAGAGGATGTGAGATTCTGGGCTTCTCCTCAGACGGCTCCTGGATGTGTCGCCACATTGGAGACAGGAACAAGCACTATTCAGCCAAAGTTTCATAATCAGGGAACATTTTCTAAGTGACAAGTCTCTCTGAGAGAAAGGGTTTGGAAAACACTCGCTTCAGTGGGAGGAACCTTCCCGCATGTGCTCTGGTTCTGCGATGCGCTCCAAGCCAATCTCCACAACTTCAGCTCGCTGTGCACATATGCGCTGACAGCGAGCTGCGCTGAGCAGCTCAGATGTTCAGATGGGAATCTTTTCTTGGGTGATTTAGCTACATCTGCGATGTGTGTAACGAATAAAATGTCAGTTCGTCTGCATGCGTCGGGGTAATTCTTTCTATTCTTTCCCCGTCAAAATAAACGGTCAAATATGGGAACTATCCAGTCAACACAAGCCCTGCTTTTAACTGTTTTGTTTTCTTGTAAAAATTGTTGGAAAGTGATCAAATTTAACTTGATTAACACCAGAGCCAGTGCGCCGTTATCTCCGTGACGGTAAACGAGGGAAAAACAAATTGATCGGATCCTGCACGTCTTTTAACACATTGGTCAGGATTGACGCACTTTGTTTTCATTTAGTTGGTTAAAAAAAAAAGTCGGGGTCGGGTCGGGCCAGAGAATCCTGAAAACCTTTTCGGACCGGGTCGGGCTGGGGCTCCACCCCCTCGGGCCGGGCCGGACACAGGCTCAGATTTTAGGCCCGTGCAGGGCTCTAATATAAACTGTCGTGACCTGGGAGTAACTCAAGACTGGAAGGGTTGGCAACCGCTGCATATCTACAGGCGTCGGTTCCAAGATTGTCCAAGCTGGACCTCCACATTCCAGATCTAAACAGGGACTTCCATTGGGGTACGTAGACCAACAGATGGCATCTCAATGTGTGTTATAATCTCCAAACCAAAGATTAGAGCAAAACACCATTTTACTCCCATCAGAACTAACCGTTTCTCCAGATTTGCTGGTTCTGAACATATTTCACACACACACCATTCTCAGTCTTACTCCACCTTAGTTCATCCTCACATAGTGTTGAAAGTTAGTCTTGTTTAATTTGTTTAGAAATAAATCTTTTAACTTTGTAGACCTGACTCTCTCTTTCTTGGAGTTGATCGAAGTGTTGCTCAATCCCTGCAATAAAAAGATCCGATCTTCTGGTTAAATTTACTCAAAGATCCATTAAGGTGATATTTTATGATATTTCACATTCTATGGTTTCTAATTAAATGTAAGAACATCTTCTCTACAGGTGTTATGAGAGGCCATGTTGCTCTGATAATGGCCCTCAGCTCTTCTGAAGTGTTGGGTCTGATGTATCCCATCTTCCTCTTCACAATAACCCATACATTTTCTATGGGGTTAAGGTCAGGTGAGTTTTCTGGCCAATCAAGAACAGGGACACTATGGTCCTTAAACCAGGTACTGGTAGCTTTGGCGCTGTGTGCAGGTGCCAGGTCCTGTTGGAAAATGAAATGTGCATCTCCATAAAGGGGATCTGCAGCAGAAAATATGAAGTGCTCTAAAACTTCCTGGCAGATGGCTGCATTGACCTTTGACCTCAGAAAACACAATGGACCAACACCAGCAGATGGCATGGCACCCCATATCATCACTGGCTGTGGAAGCAACATGGGTTATGTGCCTCTTCTCTCTACTGCCAGACTCTGAGGCCTGTATTTCCAAAGGAAAAACTGAATTTACTTTCATCAAAGAACATAACTTTTGACCACTCAGCAGCAGTCTGGTGCTTTTTGTCTTTAACCCAGGTGAACTGCTTCTGACCCTGTCTCTTGTTCTAGAGTAGCTTGACATAAGGAATGCGACAGCTGAAACCATGTCTTGCACACATCTGTGTGTCGTGGTTCTTGAAGCACTGACTCCAGCTGCAGTCCACTCTTTGGGAATCTCCCCCACATTTATGAATGGGTTGTTTCACAATCCTCTCCAGGGTACAGCTATCTTGTCCTTCCCTTCTCCTCTCTCTTAAAGGAGACATAACATGAAAAACCCACTTTTTTATCCGTTAACATAGTGTGTTTCACATTTTAAGTGTCTAAGTGAGCAAAAAGGCTTATATTATTCACTGGAGTTGCTATTTAGATATTTAATAATTAAGTTTTGGGCATATTTGTCCACCCGTTCAGTTTTTCAAATGATCTATTAAATCAGTAATTTATTTCGTCAGGATAACTACCAAATATGGTAATGACCCTCGGCTAAACACAGAGCCAATCCGCCATTTTTTCATCTCGCTAAGATTTTTTGTAGTCCTATTGGAAAAATGCAGAATGTCTGGTTATTTTAGCCACACACAGCTCAAAACTGTTCCTCGTTTTAAGGAAGGGTGGTGTGGCAGTATTTAAACCCAGGAGCTGATGACACTACTGCTAAAAAAAAACGGAAGAAAAAGTAGTGTGTGTGTGTGTGTGTGTGTGTGTGTGTGTGTGTGTGTGTTTGTGTGTGTGTGTGTGTGTGTGTGTGTGTGTGTGTGTGTGTGTGTGTGTGTGTGCGCGCGCGGTTCGTTCATGTCTCCTGGCTAGTAAGTACCGAGGGCTTCATCTATCTAAAATGAGTCATTTCCATCTGAATGTGACAGCACCGGGACACAGCAGCAGAGCGGTAAGCTTCATATAACTCTAAAATGTCGACAAACTTTACTTTAGGTTTACGGGCATTAGCAGCACTAAAGCGTTAGCATCCGGCTTGCTATCGCTAGCACAGTATGCTAGTAAAGTTAGCACCCAGATTAATGTGGATTTGGCTGATTTTTGTGGAATAAAACGTGATTTCTGATCAACGCCTACTTTTACACCAGATGATAACCTTCCACTGATTGTAACAGCAGAGAGCCTGTGTGTTATTCTACGTGAGTGTGATGTAATCTTAGCATCCAGTAAATAAAGTCCCATATCAGCTAAAATGCAGCGTGACAAAGTCATTAAAGTGCGTCAACAGAGTGGATTTAATAGAGTTTTAAAGAACAATCTCTGAGTGGAGTGAGGTTAGTTTTTTGTCTCACTGCAGATATAAAAACGAACTCTGCATCAGTCAGACGCAGCAAAGCTCACCGTCTGTATGAGCGTGAGCATCGGAAAGGTGATCAAATCAGCTGTAAAATAATTAAAACAAAAGTAAAAATGCTCCTTTGCTTTTTAGAGTCCACATCCAGAAGGCTGGAGCCGTGTTTCACTGACAGGCTGTCAGACTAACGCCCTGATGAGCTCAGCTGGGACAAACTGGTCTGATGTTTAGGTAAGTGAAGATCTGCTTCTCCCAAGGCCTTGAGATGCTAGTAAAAATAATTTAGCCAGCTTTCTAATGTTACTTTTCTTCTCCTCTAAGGAACACAGAACGCTCAGATGTTGAAGCTCACGTCACCTACTGAGGAAGGAGACCCACCAGTAAAGAGACGGTCTGGACCAGACCAAAGTGAGTGATGATACACCTCAGCCACCCTCATCATTAAGAACACCTCACCCCCTGAATCACTCCGTCTGATGACAGCAGAGTGATTTATTTGATGTTTTACTTGTTTAGTCTGTTTAGAAATTATTGAATTACATTATTTTCTGTAATCGACCATCTGATCTGGATGTGTGCAGAATAACTTTCCCCAAATTCAGCAGCAGCTGGCCTACAAAAACAGCTGCAGCATGTAGTAAGTCTGTCTGCACTGCTCTCTAATGAGCTTCCTTTCATAAGGAATCATTTGTATAATTTTAGTGTCACTATTTTATTACATTTGTAAGAATATGAAGTCACTGCAGCAACACAAACGTGACTATAAACATGAAAGCTAAAGAAACAACTTTCCTAAAGCTGCTTGTAAACAAAATATGTCATTAAAGTTATCGTCTATCATTGCAGAATATGGCGATGACATAATGGAACTGGTCTTTGGAAATGTTTTCCCTGAACCAACTCCGTTTCTAGATGAGGTAGAGAAGATCTGCATCTCACCAACTCTCTGGTCTCAGTATTCAGACAACGGAGGTCTCCCACTGTTATCCAGGACCAGTTTGAAGCCCACATACTGCCCCTCCCTCATCATCAGGAAACATCAATCCGTATCCTGAGGACAACAGAAGACGGCAGGAGGACAGGAACTCTGAGACCTAGATACCACCAGCACCGGGACACAAAGAACCTGTGTGCACAACGCCTGTTTAACTACTAAAACCTGTTTATTATATAGTTCTACTTACTTGCTGTGAGGTTAATACTTAGAAAATTTGTATTTTAATGTAAACAATAAAAAAATCACTGATTGTATGTTTTCTTTTAGATGTAATGGTCCAAACTCCGCCTTGTAGACATTTATTGCATCCTGTAGGTAAATACACAGAACAGGCTCAGATCCAGGATGACCCAGCATGCACTTCTTCCATTCTGGCTGTTAGGGATTGTATCAATAACTCAATGCCTACTGATGTTTCCACCTAACGGTATTTATTTAGAATGCAGGTCAGATTTAACTATATTTGTTAGCAAAGCAGACTGATCTTGGGAATTTCACTGCAGCACTGATGTCCACCTCTGTACACATTAGAGAGAATTACCACTTTACAGCTAAACACATATTTAATAAAGATATAGGCTACGCATTGCAGACAATAAAAACAAAGTTCTAAGCATTAGAATTATAATGATCACATTAAAGAACATTTGGAGGAATGTTCTTTATTTTTGACTAGAATCTCAAATCTTTAAATTAAAATGTAACTGCTTTTTATCCATTTTCAGCCATTAAGACACCCAATATTAAATAAGACTACTTATAAAATTATTTATAATTATATGTATGTATGTATGTGTATATATATATATATATATATATATATATATATATATATAGATAGAGATCTTAATAAAATATATTTTCAATGGTGTTTTAATGAGCTGTATCATTTTTTAAAACATTTTTATAGAAATAAATAAGCAAGCAGCATTCCTTGTGTGTGTGCGCGTGCGCGAGCCTGCTCGCTTGTCTCGTCGGCCGTGACGGATGTGTGTGTGTGTGTGTGCGCGCACGTGCCTGCTCACTTGTCCCTCCGTCGGCCGTGACGGGTGTGTGTGAGTGACTACAGACAAATGCATGAGAGAGTTAGCCGCCTTGGAACAGCTTGATGAACTACTCTCCCCACATGTTTTAAAAATGCTAATATGCTATGCTAAATCTGCTATGCTAAATAATGATTTCTCTATAGAACTACAAAGTCTGGCTGGGGGAGGAGAGTACAGGTCTGCACTATGGAGGGGGGCGGAGTTTACAGCTCCTCCTCCAGTTTAAAGAGACAGTACCCAAAAACGGCTCGTTCTCAAGACTCTCCTCAGAACAGGGGTAGATGAGGTTCTGTAGAGCAACAATAATGAGGAAATCAGACCAAAGAACTGCAGTTCCACTGTATTTAGACCCCAACTGAAGGATTTAGATGTAAAAAGGAATAACTTAAAAGCATGTTATGTCTCCTTTAACGGGCTTCTGTGAACAGCCGGCCTCTTTAGCAACAACCTTTTGTGTCTTGCCCTCCTTGTCAAAGGTGTCAATGGTCGTCTTTTGGACGACTGTCAAACGACAGTCAAGTCAGTCAGTCTTCCCCATGATTGTGTAGCCTACAGAACTAGACCAAGGTTTTAAAGGCTTTTGCAGGTGTTTTGAGTTCATTAGATGATTAGAGTGTGGCACCAGGGGCCTTGAACCTTTTCATAATGTTCTAATATTCTGAGTTACTCAATCTGGGGTTTTCATTAATTGTCAGTTATAATCATCAAAATTAAAGAAATAAAAAAATGAAATATATCAGTCTGTGTGTAATGAGTTAATCTAAAACACAAGTCTCAATTTAAATGGAATTACTGAAATAAATCAGCTTTGTAATTATATTCTTTTATAACCAGCACCTGTACATCAAAAGTTAAGGAACAAGATAGCTCTTGTTATAGTGTGAAGATAAAAAAGATCACGTCTGATCAGCTACTTCAAGGAAACAATCCAGATGGACTTTACACAATAAAGAAATGTTTCCTTGCCATATGTGGTAATTCAGAAACACAAAACCTGAAAACAAAGTTCAGATAGAAAAAAGATGTCTGTCAAGATCTTTTTCTCTCTTCTATACACAGAAATAATGTATTCCCCAAATGTACAACGACCCAGAGCTGATTGTTAGAAAACTGGTAGCTTGTCTTTCATCATTTTCACATGAAAAATTTATGAGTTTTAATATTTAAATAAAGTTATGAGAGAATTTAGGAGAACCAAGAGGAGCACCCTCACAAGGTCCCGTGCAATGTCTGAAAAGATAAAATAATTAGATTTTATATACACAGAAGGAAACTTGTGCATGTCTGTTTGTGTGCATGCGTGTGTGTGTGTGCGCGCGCATGCGTGCGCACGTACGTGTGCGTTTGTGTGTGTGTGCGCGTGCGTGTGTAACAAGGTGAAATAACACTAACTGGTTTGCAGCCGTGTCTAACAACAAACCTGTATGAATACAAGACGAGTTTACATTTTAATATCTATTCTGTTCCCGTTAGACTTCGCCGGCGTCTCTTTGGTAAACAAACAGGCTTGTTGCAGACACTGCTTCGGATGTTTGTCTTAGCCATCTCCAAGCCAATTTCCAAAACAGTTGCCATCTATCTACTTCCTAACAATGTTCCCTGGCACCACAGAGTCATTTGCAACTATCTGAGAGCTGGACAAAAAAACAATTGTCAGGTTTTCTCTCATTTTTATAAGTTTCATTCTGTTCTCAGAGAGAGCATCTGGAGTTCCTTTTAGAGAATCTTCAAAAACAAATGAGCATTATGGCGGTTCCAGGTTTCCAGCAGGTCTCAGACAGAGCCAGTTTGCTCAGTGACTCTTTATGTTGGTCTCTTTGTACGTTTCAGATTAAAAACTGCACTGCAAACATGATTTGATTGAATTTTTTTGAATTACTGGTAGATTCAGACTAATTTACTATTACCCTGCAACTACATTTTGGAGAGATTGTCTCGATAATAAAATTCCAACACAATTTTTACATCTCAGCCAACATGTCAAGAACGGTCGAAAAGTCAATAAAAAATGTGGTGTCAGTCTAATTGTTGAGAATGACACTGAAATGTCAGGAAAAAAAATAGAGTCAAAGTGATGAGGCTAGTCAAATATGTTTTCCAGGGTGAAGTCAAAATACTATTTCCATGTGACGTACTCTGTGCTATGTCAGTCAGTGGGCCACTCTTGATGAAGATGCAAATGCATTTTTTTTCTAAATAAAGGACTTTATTATCTCTATCTGCTCTTGACTGAAGGAAAAGCCCATGATGTTAAAGCTGTTTCAAAAACTGCGATTTGCAAGAGACAAGACTGGGCCTGCTGTGTGTGAGAGAGAGAGAGAGAGAGAGAGAGAGAGAGAGAGAGAGAGAGAGAGAGAGAGAGAGAGAGAGAGAGAGAGAGAGAGAACCCGAGTGGAGCGGAGGCTGTGACCGACGCATGCACGAGCCATTTTCAGCTCTGTCTTGTCAGTCAGTTACCCAATGAGGATTTCCTTCAGCACGATTACAGATATTTACGAGTTTTAATCGTTTCATGCTTCTATTTGTCAAAAATGCTTTATCTGTACCTGATACTCGTCTGACATGAGTATCAGGCTCATCCCTAGTGTTTAGACCAGTATCTGCACTGCTAGCCACAGGATCGTCGGCTAGCAGTGCCTACACCACGCTCAGGACAATCCAGACTCTTCTCATGCATCGTTCCACAAATGTGGAATGACCTTCCAAGCACTACAAGAACAGCGGCTTCCTTTTGAATTTTCAAGAAACTCCTGAAAACCCTGCTCTTCAGAGAGCATCTTCTTAACTAGCACCCTCCCTGCACCCGTCCCCCCTCTCTACTGTCCACTCCTTGTTCCCTCCTCTCCATGATTGATGTCAAGTTGTTGTTGTTAGCCTCAAGGGCAACATGCCGATTATCACTTGTAAGTCGCTTTGGACAAAAGCGTCTGCTAAATACATAAACATAAACACATCTGTCATGAGCCAAGATGGGGGAGTCCATGACTGTTTAGTGACAGTGTGATGTAGATCTGTCAGGATTTTCTCATCCTAGAGTTTCACCGTCTATTTTCTATCAGAAGCTAATGCAGGAGATCTGTGTAGGAGACTATTTTCATGTTCAGCCTGCATGTTATTTCAAATTTACTGATCATTTTCAAGAATAATACATAACAAAATGGTTTCTCTGTGAACCTGCTTTTCAAAATGCAATAATGGGTATATTTTTAAAAGTGAAATGCACTTGATGATGAAATAAAAACAGACTTAACGGTAGAGGCTGAACGTCTGACATCAAATCATTCAGATCCTTGTCTTTCAAGGATCCTTTTAAACATTTTCCTACCTGCATGCTAATGGGACCCTGACTCATGTCTAAGTGAAAAACATTCGCCCACCTAGACCTTCACTAATTTCCACTCGGTAAGTGATGCAACCCCCCAAGGGAGGTTTCTAGTACCGCGACATTTGTCTGAAACTGGCAAATTCTTGATCTTTCAGTGATTATCATCAGTAAAAAAAAAAAAAAAGACATTTCCATGAAAGAACTCAAACTACACAGCTGAGTTTCTGAAAAGTATCAATCCATTTTTCAACAAAGTTCAGCCTGGATTTAAATAGAAGCATATTCTGAGCTGAAAACATTTGCAGAGTTTAATGAAACAAATGCAAATTCCTGAAAGACGAGGCGCTGATTACAAAGCCGTAACTTCTCACCTTTCAGCGTAAAACTCACAAAACATTTTAGAAATTCACTTCTTGGTTTGCTCACAGATAAGATAACAAAAAATTGTTCTCTCCCAGTTCTCAATATTATGATTGCTTGTTTTCCTGGTTCCCTACTTATCGCCTTAAACCAATCCTAGTGTGACCCTCGTGAAAGGTTGTAATTAGAAACCAGGAAAAGAAAGCTTTCCTGCATCGACTATAAAATTTCTTTTACTGAGATCTATCATGTAGTTAAGGATGTGTTCTTAGCTTTCAACGTTCTGAATCAGGGACAAAATCTAGTCTTCTGATTTAACTTTTCTGTACATATTCTGTGCATTAGATAGTGGAAGACTCATTAGATCATTTCAGGTCATAGCTTCACAATGAAATTCTCCCCCCCCCCACCCCCCCCCCCACCACCACCACCACCACCACCACCACCACACACACACACACACACCTTTTAGGGTTATGATTATCTGAAGTTGATCTGCTTGGAAGCGTTGGATTCAATGCTTTCATAACAAGCAGAGATTGGGAAACCAAAGGGAGATCCAGCAACACTTAATTATGGGCTCGACACACGGGAGGCGACGTTGCCTCTCCTCCATTCATTTTCAATGAGACATGCGCGACAAAGTGATAATCGCGGGTCTCCCTCCGACTAAGCGAAACGCAAAAAACGTGCGTGTGAAATTTTGTGCACGTGTCGTGCACAGGCGACCCAGCGACGCGATCCCAGAAAGTTGAAATATTTTCTACTTTTCATCGCTGTCGCTCGGACGAGGACCAATCAACAGAGGTTTTATTCACTGACCAATGAGCAGACAGGATACTCTGTATATCTCAGAGCAAACATGAAGGAGAAGTTGATTATTATTATGTTTATATAGTAAAATCAGAAGTAAGATTTCACATAACTCTAGCAGCACCTTGTGAAACATCATATCTACCGCTTTATTAACTCTGAACCGCTTAAATTACCTTAATTCCCTCCAACCTGACACAGCCAAACAAAACAATGGAAGTTTCGATTTCGCCATGGAACAGAACGCCTAGACGGCTTTGCTGCTGGCTGCTGCCGCGGGTCGCCTCCCGTGTGTCGAGCCCCATAAGCATACATCAGTAATACCAGTGGCCACTGCCCTGCAAGGTTTAACTGTTTTCCTGCTTCAGTTCTCTAATTCAAGCATGTCATCAGGTCCTGCAGATGGCTGTTCATCACTGAGTCAATCACGCGAGTTGAAAATGAGGAAAATCTAAAAAAAAAAAAAAAAAAAAGCAGGATAGTGATGATAAAGGAAAGGAGCACATAAATAATGACCAAAAAAATCTTAAAGCACAACTTGGATTTGCTCTTTTTTTCTTATTTAAATGCGTATCAAATTGGGGGCAGATGCTCAAAATTAAATGACTCAGACTGAGTTGTTTGATTTGATTCCAACCCCCAGTATGTCGAAGTATCCTTGGGCAAAAAACGGAACCCTAAAAATCGTCTCTCGGACGCTGTACAAATGGCGGCCCACTGCTCCTCAAGCTTCGTTACACATCAACGGCGTGTGACGAAGTAACGGCGTTTTACCCGCGAGCTCCCTTCCAACTGGGAGCGACTCAGACGCACAACGGGAGCGAAAGCATTCCACACAGCTGATCCCGTGAGGTCTCATAATCGTGGGAGAATTGCAACACCACACGTAACTTTAGAAGTTCACACAATAACAAGCAAAGAGAAAGACGGCTATATGTATCCAGAAAGGTATGTTGTTTATTTCCTGTTTTGTTTACATTGCCTACCTGGGTTTCGCAGGAAATGATGTACTGCATGTGACTTTTATTTTGAAAATTTCCAGATGTTTTACTGATTAACTTTCTGTCTGGCCTGATTCAAACTGCGAAGTTTGACGTGTTTTGCAAACATGACGCATTGAAAATAGACTTGAAACTTAAGGATGGCGCCCATTAGTTTCTGGGACGCATCCAAAACGTCAGACTTTGCTGCCACTGGAAAGAAAAACGTCCACTAGAACGGCGGGCTGCTTGCTGCGACGTACGTTTTGTGGCTGTTTCGCAACACTTTGATGTCCAGTGGAAAGGAGGCTTCCAGAATGGATAAAATGTAGAGGAATACTTTCCCCAAGGTGATCAATATATTATCAGTTTATTTAGTCTTTTTTTTTGTAATTTTCATTCTAATAATGTCATAACTTTAAAAAATACCTTCACAATAAAAGCCTTGAGCAAATGCACATGCTTAACTAAGTAGATAATTGATTAAAAAAAACATATTTTAAAGCCACTTGAATTTCACTGAAACAACAAACAGACCTCTCCACTCAACCTGCAGACCTGTTACATTTAACTCCTTGTTACCGTGAAAGCTTGCCTAGGTGGCAAAGCAAAATAACAAACTATGACTAATTATCAAAACAATTTAAACGATTTAAAAAATTGTTTCCACTCTAACTTTTCAGGCTCTCGTAGAACTGCTCTCTTACAGCCCACACACTCTCTCTGAAGAAACAGAAGAGAACAGCAATTGTTCGTACGAGCTCACTTTACATAACTTCAGTTTGCCGTTTTGATTTGGATTTGTTTCATGCCGGCCGCTCTCTGAGTAATGCTGGATTCAGAGGTGCTCAGTGTCCAGCCTCGCTCCCCTCCGGCAAACAGATGTGTGGGCACAACACAAACAAGCTCCATAAATAACCTGTTTCTCTTAATCCATCAAGTCTGTGGATGTAGAAACCAGCGCCTCTGTTAGCATGGAGGGAGCCGAGCGCTCGTTGGGGGCCTGCAGTACCATGATGTATAAGCTTGTTCAATGTATAGGGCTGTGGTCCACTTCAGGGACCAGACATTATGCCAAACTAGTGCTACCGATCCATCATGCTTAAGGACTGTACAGCCTATTTCGCTTGGCAGTGAGCCATAGTCACCCTCTGCTCACATATTTCCATACATAAAACTAAGGATGTGATTTATTCACAAGGTTGAGGTGTTTGGAGAAATGGTTAAAGGCTCAAAGGGATTTTTACTCGACACTGTGAGGAGCTCAATCCTGCATTCAAATCGCCACTTCCATGGATCCACCATGAGGATTTGGGTTCTCAGACTCTTTAGAGGTTTAACAACCGCTAACACATTTTACACCTAGAGCTATATTAGCCAGCTTTTTACTTTGAAGGTGGTATGTGACTGTTTCAATTCGCTTGTTCGCTCAAATCAGTTAAAACTCGTTAGGAAAGGTGGAGCAGAGCCCAACCAAAAACCCATTAGACTTTTGGCAGGTCCGGTTCTTAGAAAAACTGCAAACAAGTCATTGTTCTTGGCAGAGAACTAGCAGGCTTTTATGTTTCAAACCGTAGATGTCTAAAAGAAGTTTCAAGGGAGGTTTTCACCAAATCTGCCTCAAACTGTTTTAAAGAACATTTAACACTATTTCAGCTCTGGTTTGTTGCATTTCTAATGTGGTGCCACGTTCAGGGGAAGTCAGGCAAATGAAAAATGTCGTTTTGTGGGATTCCTTTGGAAAGATTTGACTGATTTTATCAGGTGTCGCAAACTGAACAGAGTCAGTTTTGTAAGTTTGATCCTAACCAGATTAACCAGATAATTGGACAATCCATTTGGGGATAAGACAAAAATGAAATATCATAAAACTAGTCTAAAATATCATAATTCCACACAGATTCTATTCGTACATAGTTACTTTATCATCACTGAAGCATTGATATTTCAATGGTTACTAAAATGTAAACAGCAACTGCAGCTAGTTTGTACAATGTTGTTGCAAGCTTGGGTGGAAGTACCATATAAATAACCAATAAATCTTTTTCTTATTTCAATTTATGCAATTAAAAAATGGGGCAGCTGTGGAAAGGGTCAACAAAAAGACTGTCGTACTTCCATATCTTCAGCCTTTTTGCTACGCAAGTCCCATTAGAGATGTGAACTTTGCACACTTATGTAATCACAGATTACAAATTTCTGTTAAGTGTGAAGGGAGACCAGGAAGTTTTGGCTTGCTTTTAGCACCCCCTCGTGTCCGTTCATGTGCATTCGTCTTTTTAACACTAAACTGCCTCCAACATGCCTCCATCTAAAAAGGCTAGGTATCCAGAGTTATCTCTGTAGTTATGCTGCTATAGGCTTAGACTGCTGGAGATACGCTGATCACTTTCCACACTCTACTGCTTTCTTCTACAATCTGCTCTTTGCATTATTTCCTGCTATTTCAGCTGTTAACTTTATTTTCTCTCTAAGTGTTTTTCTCCCCAGAAGAAGCTACAACAATGTTCTGCTGAGCTCTGGTGGCCTCATGGAGGGGGCCATCGTCTAGCACACTGCTGCTAACCACTTAAACATTCTCCCTCTCCTGATAATTACACTTTACTTTTCTTGACATTGAATGTGCTACCACTAGTTTACCCATTTAACAATAGATTCACTAGGATAAATACAATGAAGTTTATCTCTTGCCAAATAGAATATTTACTAAGAAATCACAATGTAACCATAGACACACTACTGTGTGTGTGTGTGTGTGTGTGTGTGTGTGTGTGTGTGTGTGTGTGTGTGTGTGCGTGTGTGTGTGTTCTGTTTTCTTGATCCCCAGTGAGTCACAGCGGATGGCTGTACTCACACTGAGCCAGGATCCTCTGGAGGTTTCTTCCTGTTAAAAGGGAGTTTTCCTCTCCACTGTCGCTAAATGCTTGCTTAGTATGAGGATTGCTGTAAAGTCACTGACACTAGTCAATGCATTTTGCTGGGGTCCTTATATAGGAAACTTTTTTTCTGATTGGCTTAATGAACTGACCTGTATTGGAATGTTTACCATGTGAAGTGCCTTGAGATGACTCTTGTCGTGATTTGGCGCTTTATAAATAAACTTGAATTGAATTTAATTGAATTAATCTAACAGCTGAAATGCCTCCCAGCCTTCATTAATTTATACAGGAGTGATTCATCTCTAAATTAAACTAATAAGCTGTGTTCTGCCTTTTATAACTCAAACTGGATGTTATCGTTGTAAACTGCCCTGGAGCTCCCTCTAGTGGCTGCTTTGTAATATAGGTTTGGTTATTTTGGGGAAAAAAAATTGAGAACGTGAAGAAGAAATCAAAGATGGTGGAAGGTGATGTCATAATGTTATTGTTCTAAGCTGATACGGACCTTAAAATGTTGCTGCCTTGGACGAGATATGTCTGTAAGTATGAGTGTCGATAAAATGATCATTATCTTTTGTTTTGTGTAAAAATGGTACGATAATTTGTACATTTGAAAGTTTTATCTTGTTAGCTTGCAGCAAGCGGGTAACAAGCTAGTTTACAATGTTAGTTAGCTAATACAGTATTTTGTACTTTCAGTTTTACGATGGTCAAAGAGAAGGCAATGGTCAGAGGCCATTCTTCAATAAATCAGCACAAAGAAGGAAAACAAGTCTGGTTATTGGAGCATCGTTTTCTCGCTGTCTAGCAAGGTGAAACTAAGAGTCACAGGGCGAGGACAGCATAAGCTGTGTTTATGATCTAAAACATGCAGGAAACATGCTGGAAGCAGACTGCAGCGCCAGGTATGTGAGTTTAAATTTTGTCTAAGTCTCAACAGAGCAACCTGTTAGTCCGAAGTTGCAAGTGGAACATTCTGGCCACAGGGGGCAATATGGGCTGAGTAGCCTTCCAGTAACCCTGTAAAGGGTCATTTTAGCACATACTGGCTAAAAAAAATGATTTTAAAATATGAAAAATTTGCTAAGTATCCTTTAACGTGTATTTAATTTAAGGGCTCTATAAATCTTTTAATGAAGCATCCCATCATGGTTTTCCTAAAACTTACTGTTTCAGTGAAACTATGCAAGGCTTCTAAATGCATATTAGCCATGGCACTGCTAAGCGGACAAGAGAGCAGCTCCAACCTGTACTAAATAAAAAAGGATGAGTTATGTGACTGCGTCTGGTATTTGCTCCGCATTTGTTTCAAAGTGTTCTGTTGAACTGGAACAACATAATCTCTGGTTCAATCTCCTCCCTTGCCAAACCTTTGTTTTCTAATTTCCCTAAATAACATAGGTGGGTTGGACGCTTTAATCTCATAAGCGGATTACATCTGATGCTTTCACATCATTTCATTTTCTGCTGTTTGTAAATTTGCTTCATAAAAATGGAAAGCTGAGTTGACTGGAGGATGGAGTGTGTAAAAACTTGACAGTGTTTGTTTCTTTGACGATTCAAGGTGTGCAGGTCAGGCGCAGCCTTCTCCGGAGGGTTGGAGGTATATTAAAAGTTTGACTGAGGTTAGTAATAAAAAAACCTTTGGCTCCCAATGTGCAATTAAGCAGCGGCTGAAACTATTGATTTGATCTTTTGTTTTGTCCATCCACCCACTTGTTACATTACTCGCAGGGGAACCATTACCATCCGCGAACAGAGTGCTCCAGAGAGGAAGAAATTGCTATTGACAGAAAAAAAATATTATCTTTGTAATTTAGCATTTTGTTTCATCCACCAAGTGCACACCCTTTTCACCAGGCTACTTTTCTATTGCTGTAGATTTCAATGGGTTATTTAATATTGCACAGAATATTTTAATACAACAGAAAATGCAGCAAAACATTTGCAATGTGATGATAAAACATGTTGCAAGACGATGCAGTGTTACAATATGGCGGCATTCATGTTTATATACTGGCCATATGTATCTTTATACTTTCAGATACAATGTTTTGTAAGGTGATGCATGTTGCAGTTTGATGCGGTGCAACAATATCTAATGTAATTGTAAAAATTCTGTTGCAAAATGATACAAAACTTTTTTTTTCATACATAAAAAATTATACAAAACATTTGTCATCATAATGAAACATAATCATTTGTGGGCTGCACAGTTTCCTTGCAGCAAGAAGGTCTGGGTTTCAAATCCCAAATCTTTCTGCATGCAGTTAGCATGTTCTCCCCGTGCACGCGTAGGTTCTCTCTGGGTACTACGCCTTCCTCCCACAGTCTAAAAACATGACTTTCAGGTTATTTGGTCTGTCTCAATTGTCATTATTGAATTGTATGTATTGTGTGTCTCTGTGCTGCTTTATGATGGACTGTCAATCTGTCCAGCGTGTACCACACCTTTTTGCCAGGAGACTGCAGGAGATGGGCACCACCACCCCTGCAATGACCAGTGAGTATAGAAAATGGATGGAGGAACACTTGCAAGTAAAAATACAGTCTGTTTAATACGAGTTAGTCCATTACGGCAAGAAAATGCTAGGTGCTGGTGGGACAGGACAAATCGCTTAAGAACAATGAAGTGGCAAAATAGCTATTTGAACTCCATCCATCCATTTTCTGAAACCGCTTTGTCCATGCAGGGTCGCGGGGGGGCTGGTGCCTATCTCCAGCGGTCAACGGGCAATCAGACGGGGTACACCCTGGACAGAGAGCCAGTCCATCGCAGAGCAACACAGAGACACACAGGACAAACAATCATGCACACTAGGGTTGTCACAGTATGAAAATTTAACCTCACGGTTATTGTGACCAAAATTATCACGGTTTTCGGTATTATCGCGGTATTTTTTTAAACGGTGTTGCATATGTTCAGAAAGCATTGATAGTCCTGTTCTACACAAACTGAAATAGTTTAGAAAAGGTTTAATATTGTTTATTAAACCTAAAATAACACAAAGTCTTAGCAAAAGTGCAACTTTTCACAAGTAAAGGAACAAATAGCTTATTTTTCTGGAACATGTTACAGTAGTCAGTGCAGGTTTAAATTATACAAATCTAAACATTCAAAACATAAACAATATGTAAACAAATCAAAGAAACACCACTTGTTTTCTCATATACTTGTTTTCTTCATTATCAAAATGAAAATCTAAAACTCCAGTCCACACTTGACTTGAGCGCTGTACAAGTCAACCTTAAAAAATATGTATTCAAAATAAATAGCCACTTTAAACAAATTACTAAAATAACTACTACACTATGTAATCAAATCCAAATGTTCAAGTATAAATGGCATTGAATAAGTAAACAAATCAATGACAAGGAACTAATTGTATATTTCTCTTCATCATCAACAAATAAGATGCTTCATCCAGCAACAGGGTGTCCGTGACACGGTTTAACTGCTGGCAGAGGGCGCTGCGGCTGCAGTATATAGTGACTCGTTGCATTCTCCCTCAGCCAAAAGTCCTCGCGTCAGGCATTTAAGCTAAAATGCTAATGTTAACTTACCTTGCACTGGCTGTAGAGACGTGAGTGATGGTCACGCAGATGTGCCATTAGATTCAAAGTGTTGCTGCCTTTTGCAGACACTTGTTTCCTGCACGTTCTGCAAACGGGATAGCAGTCTTCTATTAACTGTCCCTCAGCATTTTTCAGAAATCCAAAATATGCCCATACTTCCGATTTAGTCTTCTTTGAGGGCTGATGGATGTCCTGGGCACTGCCGTCTCCTCCTTCGGCCATTATTTCAGCTTCAAAGTTTTGGTGCCGTTGCAAACTAAAAAGTGCGTGTGCGCGCCGCGGGAACTTCAGCTGAAGCGACGGTGGCTGGTAAGGGTCACCGCGGCCACGGTAAACCCACCGAGATATTTTAGTTTTTTAAAAACTGGACGGTTATTTTTATTGTCAACTTTTTTACCGGGGTTTACCGCTATACCGGTTACCGTGACAACCCTAATGCACACACACACACTCACACCTAAGGACAATTTAGACAGACCAATTAACCTAACAGTCATGTTTTTGGACTGTGGGAGGAAGCCGGAGTACCCGGAGAGAACCCACGCATGCACAGGGAGAACATGCAAACTCCATGCAGAAAGATCCCAGGCCGGGAAGCGAACCCAGGACCTTCTAGCTCCAAGGCAACGGCTCTAACCACTGTGCCACTGCGCAGCCGCTATTTGAACTCATATAATTAAATTTTTTTGAAAAACAGTCACTGTGCTCTGCTGACACTTTCACATCAGACACTATGTAGGCAAAGTGAAGATTTTCTTCTTATGATGAAGCTTATTTGGTTCCAAGGAACTGAACGGGAGAGATGGAGACAGTGGCGACGGTAGAATGTCCATCCACCGATGCCGCTGTTGTTTGTTTGGCCGACCAATCACAGGTTTGCACTTTTCGTAATGTTCAACAGATACAGTAAATCTAAAATTGGGCTCTACTCCATCCATCCTTGCATGCCTGTTGGAGAGCCCTTTCATAGACGGATAGTCGTGCTGCTCACCTCCAAAGACAGAAAACTAGAAACTAAGCTTGAGACGCAAGTAGAACTTTCCTCTAAACCCAACTGATAATCAAATCAAACCAAATTGAAATGCTTTTGATTTCAGTTGTTGCAGTTTATGTGTTTTAGGTGCTAATGACCTTTTAATCAGGTCGTTTACTAGCTGACAAATGAGCTTTGCGGATGGAACCCTCGTCATTGACCAATTTTGTTTTTGAATGATTTATTTCTCCACCAAGGGTAGAAAAACTCAAAATAATTTAAAATGGGAAGAAAAAACAAGTGTTTTACTTCCAGAGGGAGACGACAATGACTGGTGATGAATAATTGCAGTATGATGAGTGAAACTCAGTACAGATGTGGAAAAAAAAACCACTGAATGTACCAACATGATTTTGACCAATAACATCATAGTTTAGCCTTAAATGAGAAAGAACGAGACTGAAGCAGGCATAGATGGATTGTCTATGTCTGTTTGGGTAGAGATACTACCTTATGAGGAAGAGTTTTAAGTATATCAGGGTCTTGCTCATGAGTCAGGGAAGGAGGGAATGGGAGGTCTATGGCCGGATCGCAGGAACTTGTACATCCCGGGAGGGACTTAGAGTAGAACCGTTGTTTGTCCACCGTAAGAAGAGACAGCTGAATGCAACAGTGATTCTTAGGGATGGGTACCAAATTCAGTACTTTTTAATGCATTGACCAAGTTCCGCGGTACCTACCGAGAACCGATTCACGTGATATCAAACAGTGCCTTGTTTCGGTACCTGTCCTTCATTAACAACATCGACATAGAAATATTGGACAATGGGTTTCCATAGACTCCAATAACATGTTTTTGAAGATAAATGGAAGGTGGCCACCACTGCCATTTTGACCGTGTCACAGGTTCTGTCAAGCCCAGACAATTCCATAAAAGGGAAGAGAGGTGGAGCTGAGGGTGGGGCTGTAAGGCTGGGATCAACTGATGACACCCGGTCGAACTAGCTACAAGCTAACCCAAAGCTAACGCGGAGGTGGGAGCTAAGCTAACGGAGGTAGCAACCTAGCTACAACCGGAGTTGGTCGGAGGGACTGGTGGCGCCAGTGCTCGGCAGCATCGCCTCTGTCAGTGCACCCCAGGGCAGCTGTGGCTACATTGTAGCTCATCACCATCAGTGTGTGAATGTGTGTGTGAATGGGTGAATGACTGATCGTGTTGTAAAGCGCCTTGGGGGGTTCTAGGACTCTAGAAGGCGCTATATCAAATACAGGCCATTTACCAAATACAGGAGTTAACTGTGCACAACACCAGAGCTTCTGAGTCAGAGATACGCCGGGCTGACTGCTGGGTAAAACCAGGTGGAACACAGAGGTCTCCCGAGAGCTCCACAAGCCGGCAGCCGCACAGCAGACAAGCGCCGCTGCAATCAGAGATGCGCAGAGCTGCCGCTGCGGAGAACCGGGTGGAAAGGTTTCCATTCCAGAGCTCCACAAGCCGGCAGCATACACAGCAGAAAGAAGCCGCGATCAGACAGAGATGCGCGAGCTGCGGGGAGGGGAGAACGGGTGGAAAACAGAGGTCTCCCGAGAGCTCCACAAGCCGATAGTCGGAACCCAGCTCCACCAACATGTTATATTTCAACCCATTTCCTAAAGTGCAGCATTATGTTAAATGCGCTGGGTTTTACCCTATTACATTTAAATTTCATGGTTAAACAGTACATGTTAAAATCTAAGCTCAGCTCGGCAGTGACCTAAAATACATAAATATAATTTTACTTACCAAAAAAAATGAAGTGGAGACTCCTTGGACGCTCTATTAGTGCAATTAATGCCACAGCAAGTCATTTTGTCCAACAATTGCACAAAAAATATCCAAAAAAGAATACACAAACACAGAGACTCAAAATCCCGGAACAGTTTCCAAGCCAGACCGAGGCTCTACTGAGGTCTTTCCACGGAGCTAGCTCTGTGGTCACGTGGGTCGGATGCTCATTAATTCTACAGAATTTTAGGCTTTTAATACACTTAAACAGAAGAGTGAGAAAAAAATTCACCCCCCTCAGAGTTGTCATGAGTGTAAACTAGATCATTTAAACCAAAAACATGTTTTGGTACCAGGCTGTAAACATGTTTATTTCTGCTGTGAAACTGGTATTTTTAACATGGGAGTCAATGAGGATTTGCTCGCTTCTGACACCAGCCCCCAGTGGATGAGGGTGGAACTGCAACTTTTGTCACTTCCGCGTTGGCCTCAATTTTTCACCCGCATTGTGGGGGCTTGGTTAACAAGAACATGCGAGACAGCAATTTGCCAAGATACACAGCAGCACATGCACAAAAGCATAATGTCAAACACTGCAGGTGAGCTGTCCCGCTCTGAACTTGAGACAGTTCTCCACACCTTCATCTCCTCAAGCTTAGACTACTGTAACTCTCTTTCACGTATCTGAGCAGAACCTCCCTGAACCGTCTACAGGTGGTTCAGAATGCCTGTGCTCAACTTCTGACCAAGTCCTCCAAACACACCCACATCACCCCGCTTCTCCTATAGCTTCATTGGCTGCCAGTCAACTTCAGGGTTCATTTCAAGATCCTGGTTCTGGTCTACAGGGCCTTACATGGACAAGCACCATCTTACATTGGTGATCTTCTTAGTCCCTACACCCCCAGCAGGTCCCTGAGGTCCAGTGACCAAAGCCTACTGGTTGTGCAGCACCAGGCTAAAGGTCAAAGGAGACAGATCATTTGCTGCTGTGGCCCCCAGACTCTGGAACTCTCTCCCCCTGAGGCTGAGATCAGTGGACTCAGTGGTCTCCTTTAAAAGTTGAAGACTCACCTGTTCAAGCTGGTTTTTTCATGACCTTTGTCACCACCCTCTCCTGTTCTACTCTACCTATTCCGCCTTTCCCGGGATCCACTGATTTCCCTCTTTCCTATTCATTTTCTCTCTCCTTTTCCTTACATTTTATTGCAATTTTTATTTTTACATCTCTTTAAAACATTTTTAAATCTTTTTTATCTTTAAAATGTTTTGTTTTTATGAAGCACCTTATGATTTTCATCATCATAGGCCTCTAGATGCGATTGGTGACTGGGTGATAATCGCAACATCGACGAAAACGTTAGCTTGACATTTTAGCTTCTGTTAACGTCAGCTAATGGTGTGGTCGCTTTCTCCTTGGAACTCAAAAATTCAGACTTCCGCGTAGGAAAAGATCAACAGTTTGAAAAAAAAACGGCAAAAATAATGAAGAAACACAGTTAATTTAGTTTGCAGCAAAGATTTTTGCTTTAGTTTAGTTTGCAGTTTATAAAACTACAAGGACCCACCCATCACACAATTTGTCCAGAAGGGAAAGGAGAGAAATGCTGGGTTTTAGTTTGCATTTTAATATTGTGATGTTTCACAAACTGTTCTATGGCACTGAAGTTTGTTTAAGTTTCATTTGTAGTTTATAATGCATGGTCTTCTTATCATAGTTACTCCAGAGGACATAGAAGAGGAATAGGAGTCCATGGAGCTGGGTTTCAGTTTTCCCATCATTCAGAAACAGTTGTGGTTAAAGGTTTTCATACTGAAGAGTTTTGTACAACACTACGATGATGAAATACAAACATTTGTATATTTATCATGATATTTATCAAATGTGGCTATATATTGAAAAAATTATATTTAATTTTAAAAGAGATATAATTAATTATTAAACACTCAAAAGCATCAAAAACTGGTATCGTTAAGCACTGGTATCAATTCCTAGGTACCAGGAATTGGTACTGTGTCGATTCAAATGTCAACGGTACTCATCCTTCGTGATTCATCAGGTTCCAGGAGGAGACTCTGGGACTTACCAAGGAAATTCTGGAGGGATTATATCTCTTTAGGTGGCCTTGGAATCCTAATGGAGGAACATGTGGAAGTGTCCGGAGAAAAGACCTGCAGGACTACTTCTGCTCCACAACCTAGACTGACATAAGACTAGAAAAGAATTCCCAAAATAAAATACAACTCAAACCACACATTTCCCAATCATCTTCTTTTGAACAAAATCACGTTTTTCACTTGAAGCCTAACGTTCAGACGGACTGCATCGGAGCCGATTTGCGTTTACAAGCTGGACAACAGTTCCATATTCCACCTGCTGAGATGTAAACGTTTCCCTTCTCACCAACCTTTTCATTTATCTGGCAAGGCTTACGCCAGGACGCTGTACAACCAATCGCACACTCCAGTCTAAAATCTGAAAGTGGTACGAGTGTCTGCAGAACGCATCAGAACAATCATCAGGCCGTCTGAGCAGCTGTGCCTGATGAGGACAGATGTCTGCGTTGGGCAGTAAACGGCTCCTTTAGAGTTTACAGCATGAGCCCGCTTGCCTCCTCGCCTGGCCCAGTCACGCAATTTGATTAACTTGGAATGTGAATCGAGCCCTGCCAGGATGGCTGTGACGGCCCTCAGCAGAGACCTCGCTACTCCTCCAATCACTCCACTTTAATTTGTCTCGGTGGCAAAGGTCATCACATCGACAAAAACAGCTCGCACTACGGAGGCTCGCCTCTGGCTACATCTCCCACACGCACACACACACACACACACACACACACACACACACACACACGCACGCACGCACGCACGCACGCACACACACACACACACACACACACACACACACACACACACACACACACATTACCCACTGAGCCAGCAAAGCTACTAAAACATGATATAAGGAGATTCCAAGATGCATAATTGAACAGTTTGCACCCAGCTTGATAGCTAGAAATCTGCTTCATTAATCAACTCCCACAGAGTTATGAAGGCATGAGGAGAAGAGGTTTTTGCTGGCACGGAGCTAAATAATGGCTTGGCGCCGGATGCACTTAAGCCCCTCAGACTACACTCAAAAGGTTAAAAGTACGTCATGCATGTTTTATGTATGTAGAGCCAAACACGAGATATCACGTGCGTGATTAAATGCCTTGCGATCTCGATTTATGCTGTAAAGCTAGTGATGTTTTCATTCTGTAGCATGTTTAATCAAATTTGACAATCCAGATACGTTCTGTAGACTCGATTCTAATTCATGTTTCATTACGGAGTCGCTCTGCTCGGGAGTAATTAAATGTGTTTCCTGCTCTCTTGGATCAAAACTGAAGCACTAAATTAGTGATATTTTAAGAGTGTGTGTCCAACGAAGCCAATTAAGCGAGGTCATCTGCTACATATCCACTTATCTGCCAGGAGAAGACTTTTTTTTGCAGCAACTTTTGGATCCACTCATTCTCCGTAAGGGTTTTTGATACAACTACAGTAGCATTTGGATTTCTGTTGCTTCTTGGCGCTTCTGGGCCGATTTGAAGTCAGCGAAATGTGCGACCTGGCTGAGCGTACATTTCAGTTGGCTGTTTGTAGCCACCGGCAGGCATTATGAAAAATGAAGGTGTTTCCCTTTTCCAAGAGTTAATGGAGGTCAGGAAAGGAAACAAACGAGCACAAACAGATTTTTGAGCAAGAGCAGTCATAGCATGAGGTGAATATTAAATACCCGGTATCGTCAGCCAAGCCTGGACGTGAGAAACGCATAAAGTGGTGAAAGCCTGGAGAATCAGCTCATTATTTTCTGTCAAAGCGGGAGGAAGGTAACAGCGGGGGGCTCTGGTGAGGTTGAATAAACCCTAACACTCTGTAAACATGGACTTAAAGGTTTCTGATTTAGGCTGGTTACATGTAAAAGAAACACAAACAAGAAAAATAGTTTAATTGTGAGGAAAGACACGACTTTCGCTTGTTTTTTATGGAGCTCAGCATGACACGATGAGGTAACATGCTCGAATTAGACTTAGTTGACACTACTATTTTTAAAAGCTGTTTATTTTTGCTCCTTTTATTTTATTTTACACATTTTTCTCTGCAAGTTGGGACAAACGTTTTTAGGTTTAGTCAAATCAAGCAGATTTCCTCTAACCTAAGCCCCTTTGTGCCTCAATTGGTACGTTTTTAGAGTAGGGGTGGGCAATCGGGGTCCTCGAGGGCCGCAATCCAGCAGGTGGTATTTATTTCCCTGCTCCAACACACCTGATTCCTAGATAAATCGCCTGTTCAGCAGCTCACCAGGCTCTGCAGCAGCCTGTGAATCACCTGCAGACTCAAACCAGGTGTGTTTAAGCAGGGAAACAACTCAAACCTGCTGGATAGCGGCCCTTTGAGGACCAGGATTGCCCACTTCTGGGTTAGAGAGAGATATCTGACTCTACATCCCTATTGGATTAATGGTGTGTGTTTCAACTTATTGTGCACACAGTCTTATACAGTGGGCAAATAAGTGTTTGACACATCAGCATTTTTATTTCTAAGGGTGCTATTGCCACAAAATTTGCATCAGATGTTTCCATCAAGTCACATATTTAATTCATACAAATGGCAAAATCCCATAAAAAGATGAAATAAACCAATAATTTAATTGATTTTATTTATGTTTACATGTCATTTTGAAAAAATAAATCCAATCCTATGTCAGGCTGCTGTTGGTCACCATAAAGCCTGTAAGGTCTCAATGTTCAATCGTAAAATAATTCAAATATTTGATTCGCTTTGGAGGAAAAAATGTCAAACCAAAGTTAAATCCATTTATCCAAGTCGAAGTTATTATAATTATAAATGTTTTTCTACTATATATATATATATATATATATATATATATATATATATATATATATATATATATATATATATATATATATATATATATATATTGTTGGGTTTGTCTCTACCTCAGTCAAAACCAAGGAATAAACAATTTTCTCCCAGAATTTGGAGGCAAATAAAAAAACAGACCTGGTCCATTAACAGAGTTTGTGTTGAAGTCAGTATAAAGCTGTACTCATTATAAAACTGGGACATTTTTCCACTATAAAGCTTAGTGCTCAAAATATATACAGCATATAGTGAGGCAGGGGTTTGGAAATTATGTTTGACACAAATAAACTTTCATGATGGACATATTTCTGTGCAGTGGATATCAGCTTAAATGAAATGTGTCAGAATTTCCAACTTGTGTTGACATTATTCCGGTGTTACATTGAGGAACATACATACATGAACACCGTACGATTTAGCAAGTTCTTTCACTTATAAATCATGGAGGGGTCTGAAATTTGCATTCCCATTGTGAGAGACAGCAATAAAAAATTCAGGAAATTCAATCATATGCATTTTTAAGGATTTATTTACATTGCACTGCTACGCATAATTATTTGAACACCTGGCAATCAGCAATAATTCTGGTTCTCAAAGACGTGCCTTTAAAGAGTCCACCTCTACTCCACACATTAATCTAAATTAGGAGCGCCTGGCTGAGCTTAACACCTGTCAACCCCACGGTCAGCCTGACTCCATCTACTACCATGGGCAAGACCAAAGAGCTGTCAAAAGACCCCAGAGATTAAATTGTGGACCTCCACACACCTGGAAAGGGCTACAGGGCAATTGCCAAGCAGCTTGGTAAAAATGTATGATATAGGTGAGGGGTCAGCCGAGGAGCTGGTCAATGACATGAAGAGAGCTGGGACCACAGTTCAAAGGTCACTGTTGGTAGAATACTGCGCCGTCATGGTTTAAAATCCTGCATTGCATCAAAGGTTTCCCTGCTCAAGTCATCACACGTCCAGGCCCGTCTGAAGTTTGCTAATGACCATCTGGAACGGTCCAGAGGAGGCATGGGAGAAAGCCTTGTTGTCATATGAGACTAAAATAGAACTTTTTTGGTCTAACCTTCACTCGACATGTTTGCAGGAAAAAGGGCGAGTTGCTTCCCAAGAATGCCACCCCTACTTTGGAGCATGGGGGTGGAAACATCATGCTTTGGGACAACTGCACTGTATTAAGGAGACGATCAATGGGGCCATGTATTGTGAGACTGATCAACAATATCCTTCCCTCAGTTAGAGCACTGGAGATGGTTTTGTGGCTGGGTCTTCCAACATGACATTGGAATGGCTCCTTAAGGAGGATATTAAGGTTCTTTAGTGGCGTAGCTAGTCTCCAGTTCTGAATTCAATCGACAACCTTTGGAGGGAAACTCTGTGTTGCTCAGCAACAGCCCATAGACCTGACAGATCTAGAGGAGATCTGTGTGAAGGAGTGGGCCAAAATCCGTGCTGCAGTGCAAAGCTGGTCAACAACTACAGGAAGTGTTTGACCTCCATAAGCAAAGGCTTCTGGGTCGACTATTGTTCAGGTGAAGGATCAACACACAAGTAGTTTCAGATACCCAAAATAATCACATAAAATTTTACATTGCACTAAAATCCAGCCATTTAAATTTTGAGTAGTTTAGTATTCCGCTCCACATGGCATTGCATTTATAACCACAAACATCTTTACATAAAAGCCGTTTTCCAGGGGAAACCTTTATCTTACACCCTCCAGTTTAGATTTATAATTTGGATCACAGAACAGGAGATGTCGAGAACTAAAGAGAGGAACAGGAGAAAGGAGAGTGGGTGTTTTAAAGACAGATAATCCATTTTGAGGCTGCCCCACAGGGAGGTTGTGATGTGTTGTGCAGCTTGTTTGTTTGTCGAGGCTGAACTTACTTTTGTATCTCGTGTGGTTTCCCCTCATGAGCTCGTAGTGGGAATGTCATGAACAAGTCTGTGTTTGGACTGCAGGACATCAGTTCTGCTGGAGAACTTGAGGATTTACTAAGTTATTGTTTACGAGCATTTACTGAGAAAGGGCTGAAACTTATCAGCTGGGTCTTTCATTGACATCTGTTCTTGCTGGCTCCATTTTAGGTGAAAATGACCGCTGTGACTTGGAGGCCTCCCGCATTGCCCCTGGATGGTGAAACGATTTAGCAAATTGTTCCTGTTTAGAAATGTGATGGATGTTGAACTAGAGCCAAAGCATGATTGACCTGCATTTAGGTTGTTAAATTTAAAATGATCTGAAGAATGAATGATCTGAAGAATTTATCATTACTGACTAGTGCCAAAAAATATTGGTGCAGGTTATTGAAGAGAAATTTAACTTTCTAATAATTAATTTCAAGTCATTTTTAACACATTTCCCAAGCATGACTTGCTCGAGATCTATATGTGTGTGTATATATATATGTGTGTGTGTGTGTGTGTGTGTGTGTGTGTGTGTGTGTGTGTGTGTGTGTGTGTGTGTGTGTGTGTTTGTGTGTTTATATGTATGTATTTAGCAGACACTTTTGTCCAAAGCGACTTACAAGTTATAACCGGCATGTTGCCCTTGAGGCTAACAACAACAATAACAACAACAACAACAACAACAAACAATTTCCAGTCAATCGTTGGTGGCAGTGAGGCAGCATGATGAATCATGGAGAGGAGGGAACAAGGAGTGGACAGAAGAGAAGGGGAATGGGTGCAGGGAGGGTGCTAGTTTAGAAGATGCTCTCTGAAGAGCAGGGCCTTCAGGAGTTTCTTGAAAATTGAAAAGGAAGCTCCTGTTCTGGTAGTGCTTGGTAGGTCATTCCACATTTGTGGAACGATGCATGAGAAGAGTCTGGATTGTCCTGAGCGTGGTGTAGGCACTGCTAGCCGACGATGCTGTGATGACCGGAGCGGCCGGGCCGAGACGTAAGCCTTTGCAAGAGGATTCAGGTAGATGGGAGCCGTACCATCTCGGACTTTGTATGCTAGTGTTAGCAATTTGAATTTGATGCGTGCTGCTAGCGGTAGCCAGTGGAGCTCAATGAACAGAGGGGTGACGTGTGCTCTTTTTGGCTGACTGAAGACCAGACGCGCCGCTGCGTTCTGGACCATTTGAAGAAGTCTCACAGTACAGCCTGGAAGACCAGTTAGAAGGGCATTGCAGTAATCGAGGCGGGAGATGACAGTAGATTGCACCAGGAGCTGGGTGACATGTTGTGTTAGGTATGGTCTGATCTTTCGTATGTTATACAGCGCAAAGTGGCATGAACAAGCAACAGAGGCAACATGATCTTTAAAGGTCAGGTGTTCATCAATCACAACACCCAGATTTCGAACCGCCTTTGAAGGAGCCAGAGATAGGAAGTAATTTTGGATTGAGATATTGTGCTCTATGGATGGTTTTGCTGGGATGACAAGTAGCTCATTTTAGAGAGGTTGGGTTGGAGATGGTGGGATTTCATCCATTTTGATATGACAGAGAGACAGTTTGATATTCATGCAAAGACTGTAGGGAATCCTAAGTTGTTTCCCCGTCAGCTGTGAGACAGTCTCTCCAGCTTGTCCTGGGTCTTCCTTTAGGTCTTCTCCCAGCTGGACGTGCCGGAGGCATCCAGAAGGCATCTTAACTAGATGCCCGAGCCACCTCAACTGGCTCCTTTCAGTGTGGAGGAGCAGTGTGTCTACTCTGATACCCTCCCAGATGACCAAGCTTCTCACCCCATCTCTAAAGCTGTTTTTACAGGAACATAGCGTTTGCTAAACGGGATTTGCCACGGCTCCCTGGGGAGGATTTTGACATTTATAGTAGCAAAGCTGAAGCTAGAATAAACTGCCATCAGGCACCTCTCAAACCAAGACGGGATAAAGGGAGGTCGCTGGGCGGCCCCTCTACATGTGACGTACAGGTTCGCACATTCAGCGTCAGACGGAAGACACGCCAGACTGATGAAATCTCTTTCTCAGGACCTTTAGCTTTGATGTGACCTGCTTTTTGTCCCGCTTGACGCGCCACTCAGCCAGTGTTTTCACCACTCTGTCGAACAGCTGGCTGTCTCTCACCGTCCCTGTAAAAAGGCGACTAATCTGTTCGTCCGCTCGCACGGCCAAAAGATCCATGGTCTCCGCGTCCATCCAGTTTGCCATGTTCTAGGTGGTTGAAAGATACTAGTGAGAGGCCATGTTTATCTGTGTTTATATCCCTTCCGGCCGGCACTCGGCTCCTTGCCACATTTACGAGACCCACAAATTCGGATTTATCACTCTTTAATGACGTGATTGTCTGTCTTACAAAAGAGGCTTAAGGGAGAGCCCAGACACTCTGTATGAAAAACTGAATTTGGCTGCTTGTATCCTATTTTTTCAGTCATTACCCAAAGCTTGTGACCATAGGTGAGGGTAGGAACGTAGACTGACCAGTAATGGGCTCGACACACGGGAGGCGACATCGCCTCTCCTCCATTCATTTTCAATGAGACATGCGCAACAAAGAGATAATCGCGGGTCTCCCTCCTACTAAGCGAAACGCGAAAAACGTGTGGGTGAAATTTTGCGCTTGTGCACGTGTCGTGCACAGGCGACTCAGCAACGCGATCCCAGAAAGTTGAAATATTTTCAACTTTTCATCGCTGTCGCTCGGACGAGGACCAATCAACGGAGATTTTATTCACTGACCAATGAGCGGACAGGATGCTCCGTACATCTCCGAGCAAACATGAAGGAGAAGTTGATTATTATTATGTTTTATATAGTAAAATCACAAGTAAGATTTCACATAACTCTAGCAGCACCTTGTGAAACATCATATCTACCGCTTTATTAACTCTGAACCGCTTAAACAACCTTAATTCCCTCCAACCTGACAGCCAAGCAAAACAACGGAAGTTTCGATTTCGCCATGGAACAGAACGCGTAGACGGCTTTGCCGCTGGCTGCTGCCGCGGATCGCCTCCCGTGTGTCAGTTTATAAAATCGACAGCGACAAATTTCGCTGATTGCGGTCGTTTGTCGCCTCCCGTGTGTCGAGCCCATAAATCGAGAGCTTTGCCTTCCGGCTCAGCTCTCTCTTCACCATGACAGATGGGTATAACGCCCGTATCACTACAGACACACCACCAATCCGCCTATCGCTCTCGTGCTTCATATTTCGCTCACTCGTGAACAAGACCCCAAGATGCTCCTCCACATGAGACAGGACCTCATCCATGACCCAGAGAGGGCATTCTACCCTTTTCCGACTCATGGTCTTGGATTTAGGGGAGCTGATTCTCATCCGAGCTGCTTCAGACTCGGCTGCGAACCACTCGAGAGAGAGTTGGAAATCACAATCTGATGATGCCAACAGGATCACATCTGAAAAAAGCAGAGACTCAATCTTCAGGTTGCCAAAACGGATCCCCTCAAAACCATTTACTTTTTCAATTGTGCATATATTGGTTGACCCTCGTACTGTCCTATCAGGTGACCCCTCCAGGAAAGGTTGAGCAGAACTGATGGTTTATCCCTTGAGGTCCACTTGACAGGGGTGAGGTGGTGCTCACGCCTCACCCCTGCCTCATGGACCTTAAGGGGCAAACCATCATCCCAGATCAATGGTCAACTTTCCTGGAGGGGTCACCTGGACAGTGGTAGAGTTAAATTAAATATGTAAGAGAGTTACTACCTGCTAGCCGCCGAAGCTGCAACTATTAAGCAACTAACCAAACATAGCTAACTGCTTTAAATGTAAAAAAATTAAAATAAAAAACATTTATTTATTAGCCCGATAGCTAAAATTTGTTGACTTACATTTAAGCTGGAAATTTTCCCCCAGAGTAGCTGCTCCTGATCCACCATCCTGTTGAAAATACTGTGCTGTATTCTGGGAAATTTTGACCAAGGAAGGACAGCAAGGCTTTCGTGTATCCTTGCTCAGCTAGCTAAACGACAAACAAAGAACAGACGCCTCCATAGCACATGAACACTGGAACATGCCTTGGCGGTTCCTGATGATGTTTCTCTTAGTCAACTGGGGTGGGACCAAGACATCAAGAAGAGGTTCCTTTATAATTGAGAAACACCCCAAGTCTCTGGGCAACGCCCCATTAGATGCCACGTTTCCTTCTACGGGAACCCGTGAGGACAGAACACTGATTTTGAACAAACTGTTACAAAACTTCCACCATTCATCAATGTTGTTTTACACATTTACATCTTCAATCATTGCCAGTGATGAAAGGGAGTCTGATGTGTTCGTCATTTTGCTGTTGGTTGTGCTCCCAGGGATCTTTTACCCTAATGGCCATCTGTTGGTAAGGTCTTACTTGAACACAAAAATACTGTTTGCTTGCAATGATTTAGATATGTACTGCCCCCTATCGCCAGGATAAAATACACACTGTAACTGTAAGTCGATTCTAAAATCACTTTTATGTGTCAAATATGAATGTTTAGCACAAAAATAAGTTTTTTCAAGAAACTTCCTGCTGTTCGGATTGCTGAAATGTCTCAACAGAACATTACATCTGACTCTATCTAGGTGGTAATTTAACTTTATCATGAGAAAGAATTCACTTAGTTTTCAGTGCATAGCACGTTTTAGGACATCTCAAATCTAAAAAAATATATATTAATATTAGATTTCATACACGGGAGCAAAAACATAAAACATTAAAATAAACGTCACAACAAATAAGATGTAGAATAAGAGAATCAGCTCTGTGATTGGGTCAACTGCCAACATCATGACTTCTCGCAAATCTCCCAGTGATTAAATGATCTTGCAGGATCAGCTACGTGGAGCGCTTTTGTTTAACATCTTAGTCCCTGTCCACACGTAGCCGGGGATCTGCCAAAACGTAGATATTTTTCTACGTTTTGGCCTGTCATCCACACAAAAATGGAATTTTTTCACACGAAAACGGATCTTTTTAAAAACTCCGGCCAAAGTGAAGATCTGCGTTTTCTCCGTTTTGGGTGTCTGCGTGTGGACCGACAAAACTGTAGTTCTAAGGTCCGCAACGTCACTTTCCGCGACAAAAAAATGCTGACATCACGTGTGCGACCTGTGTTTACACTAGCCAACAGCATGGATGCCCTCAGAGCTGCGCTCGCTTTATCAATTGTCCAAGCACTTTTTGCTTGTTTGTTTTTGCAAGTGGAATTACTGCTCCTTGCGGAAGACCACAGACGAAGGACGAGGTTTAGAACGGGGGAAGTACTGCCGCCTACAGGTCTGGCATGTCCTTAACAACGTATTTATCCGGGTACGTGTGGATAGTTTTTTTTAAACAAGGTGGTGTGGATGCAAGTTTTTGGAGGGGCGGTTATTTGTTTAAAAAAACGGCTACGTGTGGACTAGGCCTTAATGCTTCTGGTGGGAAGGGAGATTGTATCACATTGCGCACTGCTTATGCATTTTGTCAGAGATTTTTACAGAGACCTTTTATTCTTAGCAGTGACACTTTCATGTGAAACCTAGTGTTTTTAGATTTGTAAACCTGTTTATTAATTTTGTTTAGTTCATTTGACTGATTCAATGTGATATCATGGGAATCTTGAGCTGTAAAGACACAGAAATCAACAATCAGCTGTTTTGTTGTTTTTGTCTTTGCCTTGCTCTGATTGGGCCAAACCACTTCTCGCTTTACTTTTTTATGACTTCCTCCCAGTCTATTGAAGTCTAAAGGCATGCATACAAATGTCTTGATAATTTATGCATTTCATGTTCTGGCAAAAGATTTTCAAATGTGCATAACTGTAAAAGATCCTTGCCTTTAATGCGTAACATTTGAGCAAATGCATAAAAATCGCACGTAAAGATCAGTTGAAATTCACATCCATCATTTAAATTATAATAAGTAGTCCGTCACACTCTGATTAACCTAGAGATAGTATAATGGATATAAAGTCTATCCTAGGTCAAGGAAGAAAAAAAGTAGATCTCCTTCATCAAACACAACCGTTCCGGTTGAGATTTATTAAAAAAAATAAGATTACTATTTGACAAAGGATTTTATCTTTCCATTTATAATAAACGTAAAATCTTTCATTTAATATTTTATATCAAATTATTTCCAGGCAGTGAATTCCCTGTAAAGAGCAAACTGTTTCCTATGATGCATTTAATGCATTACAAAAATAATCACAGAAAACAGGAAAAAATAAATGAATGAAACACGGTCAGAATTCATTCACACTGGCTGGCAAAAGTGTACATTGCATGTAATTTATGCTTGTGTGCATTCTTAATGATGTACAGTGATGCAAATGAGCAGAACAGTCGGTGCTGGACCTCAGATTTTGATTCACGCTTGGCTGGGTGTGGCGGCCGAGTTCCCGTTGGCTTCATGCATTCATAGATGTGAGAAAGTGATTTGAATCATGCGGCTTTCTTTCCAACGTGTTCTTTTTTTTTCTGCCAAACGAATCAAAATCTGCTTCAACTGTCGCTTGATTTTCTATGGTTGTGTGTTAGAAATGTTTGATTTCTTCGTACTTGTTTGTATATTAATTAAATAGAAATTGTAACCACCCAGTGTGGCTATGGGCTAAACAGAGCAAAGGCCCTTTTCTCACAGAATACTGGTGGCTCTTGGTCTAGGTGGTAGGTTTGTTATGGGAACTTTGTGTCAATGTAAAGAGTCGGCATGTCTAAAGTACTGCATGGGGGACATTTGTAGCCCTTAGAATTATTTTTTGCTGAAGTTTTGTCTCCCCGGCCAGCTAGATGTGGTGTGACACTTAAAAAAATTAAGTGAACTTTGCTTAATAAGGACAATTTTGAGCAGTGCAAACTAGATAAAACCAACATAAGTATTTGCATGTTTTAAATAAAGACATTTCAATATTGTGGCACGCAAGGACACTTAACTGGACAGTTGTGGCCCTCAACATAGTAAAGAGCAGTGTTTTTCAGTTATTTTCTGTCAGCATCTTTGCAGTGAACTGCTAAATTGATATTTGAACATAATATGTTTCTAAAACTATTATTTATTTAAGGTAATCAGGGTTAAAACACTTTTTTATACCAGTGAGAACACAGTTTCACCAAGCAGCACGAATGGTGTTATAACAATAGTTGTGTCCCATCAGATCAATTTTCAATATACAAACATTTTTTAAAACGTTTATGTTATTTTTAACATGGTCATGAGCTTTGGGTAGTGACTGAAAGAACAAGATCGCGGATACAAGCGACCGAAATGAGTTTTCTCCACAGAGTGGCTGGGCTCTCCTTTAGAGATAGGGTGAGAAGCTTGGTGATTCGGGAGGGGCTCAGAGTAGATTTGCTGCTCCTCCACAACGAGAGGAGCCAGTTGAGGTGGCTCGGGCATCTGGTCAGGATGCCTCCTGGACGCCTCCCTGGTGAGGTTTTCCGGGCACGTCCAACCAGGAGGAGACTTAAAGGTAGACCCAGGACACGGTGGAGGGACTATGTCTCTCACCTGGCCCGGGAACGCCTTGGGATTCCCCTGGAGGAGCTGGCTCAAGTGGCTGGGGAGAGGGAAGTCTGGGCACCTCGCCTTAGCCTACTGCCCCCGCAACCCGACTCCGGATAAGTGGATGAAAATGGATGGATGGATGGATGAATGTTATTTTTCAAAGTGGAAGACTGACGATATCACACCACTTTCAGGCTTTTCATCCAATTTTTAAATAGGTTAAATGTTTGGGCAAAAAAGTGAAAAATAACAGGCAAAACCGCTTTTGCATAGGAATACACAATCAATCCAATCACATGTGCAGGTCCATGAAAATATTGAGATTAATTACATCCCAGTCTAACACTGACGGTGGTTTCCAGAATTTTCCAGCATGTTGATAGCAGGGGTTCTGAATCCTGGTCCAGGAGGGCCGGTATCCAGAATGTTTTAGTTGTTTCAGTGGTTCAACACACCTGATTTTAATCAGCTGGTGATTAACAGGCTTCTGCAGAACCTGATGAGCTGCTGAACAGGTGAATAAGCCACTGAATCAAGTCTGTTGGAGCAGAGAAACAACAAAAACATGCCAGATAATGATCCTTCAGAATTAGGAGGGAAAACTCTTGTTCTATCCACCCTATTCCTAACCCTCATGATCATTGCATGAAATATGCGACCTACTTCTAGTCTAACGTTTGTTTACACTTCAACCTTGAATGGTGCCATCAGTTTGCACTAATCCACTTTTTATGGTCTTTTTAGAGACATACACTACGTGAGAACACCGGCTGTCACAGCTCAAACAGGACACCGTTACAATCCTGCCCACTGCACTAGTCGGGTGCAGGACGGCATGAAAATGTGGCCAAAGCTAACACACAATAGCATTTTAGCTACTTTCTTAACTCTGTTCCGTCCAACAGCGAGGCAGTTAACAATCTTAAAAGCTCAGAGGCTTATCAGTACCTACATAGTAACACGGAGGCACATGTTTTGTTGAAAGAGATGGGATTCAATCTTATTTACCGTATTTTCCGCACCATACGGCTCACCTGATTATAAGGCGCACAGCCAATCAGGGTCCTAGTTAAAGGTTTGGTCCACACATAAGGCTCACCTGATTATAGGGCGCGCCCAGCAAAGCAAACGAACGTCCCGGTCGCCACAATTAAAGCAAATTGGGCACTTAAATCAAAGTCAAACGTTACTCCACTCATTGTCTATACTAAAAAAATAAAATTCTCATTATTAAAGTAACATTTAGTCCCAATTTAATGCACGGGTGCTTTTAGCAGCAAGAATGAAGATTTAAACTCTGGTAACAGCATGACTGACTGAACGCAGCGCTAAGCCCCTCTTACCGCTGCAGGACAGAGGAACCGAGTCGGCCAGAGATAAAGCATTATGTGCGGCCACTGTGTGGCTGCAATGACCCGGGAGCCGAGCAGAGAAGTCTTACTCCACCTAGTAGTGCGTAATTGGTAGAATAAGCCAAACGAAGGCGTTAGATCAAAATTAAACTATATTCCTCTCATTCACAATAAAAATAACAATTTCGTAATTGTCAGTGTCATTTTTTGCACGGATGCTTTAAGCAGCAAGAAGAAACAATCAGACGTATGGCTGTTTAACAAACAAAAGTCCAATTTTTACGTGCAGGCATGGCTGGAGCAAAGATGCACATTCAGACAGCTGTTTGCTTATGTTTAATATAAAAATATTTAAAGTCCCAGTTTCACGCAGGGCGCTGTTGCCCATTTGGATCGTGGCAACACTGTACAGCTGTTTAATATAAACATGTTTAAAGTCCTGTCTTTACGCACAGGCGCTGTTGGCCTTTCAGACCGCAGCAACACAGCTCTGTACAGATTTGTCCATAGCAGCTATAAAAATTATTCAGCAGCAATACTGAAAAAAGCACTCACAATTTTTTTCATTCCTCGTCCATAAATCCCTCAAAATCCTTGTCCTCCAAGTCTGACATGAAGAGCTGACCCAGCACTGAATCCAGCGTGCTCGGCTCCGACGCGCCCGGCTCATCACCGTCAGAGTCAATGTCACTATCGCTGCTTGGCTCTCCCGTTGTGATCCCGGCCTTGATGAAAGCTCGAACAACAGTCTGGATGGAAACGTTGGCCCAGGCATCAGCGATCCACTCACAGATGGTGGCATAAGTCGATCGACACTGCCTGCCCGTCTTGGTGAACTTGTGTTCGCCATCAGTCATCCAGCTCTCCCTCGCTGCTTGGACTTTCGCTTTGAAGGACCGGTTCACCCCGATGGAGTTCTTTGGTTAATCCACCTTGTATGATGGCGAGCTCCGTGTTCATCCTCTTCACCTGGATTTTAACGGCGTCAGTGAGATGGAGTCGCAGATCAGCATGGCTGGAGAAGTGTGGAAGAAGCCGTCCCGTCTTTTGGCGTACACCTCCCACAGCCACGCCACCATCATGTCCTCATCCATCCAGCCCTTCGGGTTCACCTTGATGATCAAGCCGGCAGGAAACTTTTCTTTGGGTAAAGTTTTCCGCTTGAAGTTGACCATCGGCGGCAGCTTCTGGCCATCAGCCTGGCAGGCGAGCATGACAAGTGAAGCAGAACTTCTCGTGGACGGTCGTCCGCACAGACACCGTGCTGGTCCCCATTTTCTCCACGGTCCGGTTCACCGGGATGTCGAAGGTAAGCGGGACCTCGTCCATGTTGGTGATGTGCTGGGGCTGGGTGTTTTTGTCTGCCATCTTCTTAGTGCAATAGGAGCGGAACAACTCTAGCTTCTCAGCGTAGTCGGCGGGTAGCTGCTGCGAGACGGTAGTTCTGGTGCGGATAGAAAGCGCTCGCCTCCGCATGAAGCGAAAACACCAGGAAGGGCCTCCTATGAAGTCCGCAATGTCCATCTCTCGTGCAAATGTAGCAGCTTTGAGACGAATGGAGACGGTGGAGATGCTTCTGCTCTCCGCTCATTGCTCTGTAACCCACTGCTCAACTCGGTCTTCAAGCAGCGGCCATCTTGCCTTGTTGCCTCTGAAGCTACGCTGTGTTTTCTTCACCTGCAGCAGCTGGTCTTCCAACTTTCTCCACTTGCGGACAATCGACTCGTTAATCTTGTACCCTCTGGCTGCTGCTCTGTTTCCATGCTCAATGACGTGAGCGATGGCTTTGAGCTTGATCTCTGCCTCGTAAGCGTGTCACTTCGCTGGTGCCATGGCTGGTTACCGGTATACCTGTGTGGAGCAGTGCCACACCTTTAATTTGGTGAGGGTGGGTGGTGCTACGGGCCGGCTCTTTGTTTTCCTGCGGACGCAGGTGTGGCTGGCTTCACTTACGTTCTTAATGCATGTATAAAAGGTGCATCCGTATTAAAAGATACACTGCCGGTTCAGGGGAAGTTCAAAGGTTCTTAATAGGGCCTTATAGTGCGGAAAATACGGTACTTAAAAGCAGATAACTCAAACCAGTGTATATGTTTATAAATTGTGTTTATTTCAGGTTGAGAATGCAGTCAGACAGAGAAAGACTGGGTCCTCGTGCACTGATGTGCAGTGAACGTGGAATGCACGTTCCAAACATCGCTCTTTTAGCAACAAATTTCACTTTTTCAGGTTGTTGGGTACATCCATGAACAGTGTCACATATTCCTGAGCAGCACAAGTACATTTGTTGCAAATAATTTTTTAAATCCTGTTGAAACTTTCAAATAAACTGCTACAAGAAACGAAAGCTCACCATGCAAACCGACGCACTGTGTCTGGTATCTAACAGGATGTTGCTCACATCATTGTTTCTGCATGAGCAGGCCCAGGAATTAGGTGGCTGGTTAGGTCATAATAGGCACATGGCGATAATTTGACCAACTATCATTATTTTTACATGCAGGCTAAATGTAAAATTAGTGTTCTACCTATTTTTCCTGCATTAGCCACCAAAAGAAAATAGATGAGATAACAATTAGATTAGAAAAGCCAGATTAAGATCCACGACACATTGAAAAATTAGCATTTATGGCCTCACCCAGGCGTGGGGAACCCTGGTCCTCGAGGGCCGGTATCCGGCACGTCTTTGCTCCAACACTTCTGATTCAGTGGTTGAATCACTTGTCCAGCAGCTCTTCAGGCTCTGCAGAAGCCTGTTAATCACCTGCTGATTAAAATCAGGTGTGTTGAAGCAGGGTTGAAACTAAAATAGGGCTGCATGATGGTGCAGCTGTTAGCACTGTTGCCTAGCAGCACGAAGGTTGCAGGTTCGAAACTCGGCTGCGGCCTTTCTGCGGAGTTGTGTGTTCTCCCCATGCATGCGTGGGTTTCTTCCGGGTACTCTGGTTTCCCCCACAGATCACAACATGCCCTATAGGTTATAAATTGTAAGTTGCTTTGGATAAAAGCATCTGCTAAATGAATAAACATAAACATAAAATATGCTGGATAGCGGCCCTCGGTGGACCAGGGTTCCCCACCCCTGGCCTCACCCATCTTGGCTCGTGACGGGGAAGGTTGTTGTTGGTTTAGCGTCCTGGAAACATTAGTAACTGCTCAACACGGTAAGACTCCACCAGGCTTGTGTTGTCTGTGGAGATAAAACATTAGCATTGCAAAGAAAACAGTCAATGGTAAGAGTCACATTGCTGCTATCCAATCAGAGGCGAGATGTCCAAATGTCAGGAAACAAGACTCCAAATCCAGCCATGTTAGCTCACCTCTGCTCTGGCTCACTTACCAGAGCAGGAGCACCACCGCTTCTTTCACCCACAGAAATGTACTTAAAAGGCATTCATTTATACTGGAGACCAGGGCAAATGTGTCAAAAAAACAAACTTGATCTTTAAGGTAGTGTCACAAGAAGACTTGTTGTTTTTTTACACAGATTTTTTTAAACACATTTTCATAAAGAATTCTCTTCTAAACTCTCTTCTAACACGCGTTACAAATTCCCTTCCTAATTCAAAATGCACAGTCATTTCTTCTGCTGAGGACACAACCGTCTGCCTCAAGCACAAGTTTGTTTTCTGTGTGAGACGTTTTATTTTCATATAACACCGGGGTGCACGCGAATGGCTGCAAATGAGTCAAGGGCATAATGATTGCAGAGCTGTCACTTGATTTCGATTTGTAAATTGTCTCCTCACACCTGTCATTTCAGGTTCGGTCGCTTGGTCGAACCCCAATCAACGGTTTTGCTAAACAGTAATTTGTCAGCAGTAAAAAGACACACGTTTGGTTTGACACCAGGAGCCATTCTAATTTTCCAACTTGACCCAAACTAGCAATTTTACGAACAAATTGTTAAATATTGTGTACAGCTTTTGAGCACGCTGGCTCTATTTTGTCTGTGTTTCATCTGAGGAAAAAGGGGCGAGTCTCTGTGTCCAATAACAGGGTACTGCGCGAGTTAAATTCCCACAAGTTTCAGAAAGCTAGGGCGCATTTGCGTGGAAAAAAAACCCCAACACCATCCGGAATGTGCCAGAGTGTCGCCCACATGGCACATTTACAGGATAAATCTGGTGACACTCGCAAGGACGAGCACTGTGAAAATGAAAGGGACACGTAAAGCCTCATTCCAGCAGACTTGTCATAATCCACCACCAGAGGTTTTCTTTTTCATAAGTCTCCCTGAGATAAAGTTATTACATTCTGGGAGACGAATTACAGTAACAACAAACCAACGCAGGGCCCTCGGGCAGTTAAAGGTTGTTTGTCACATCTGTGCATTTGTCTAAATTCCTTTTATTTGTTTCATCTAAATTTGGCCCTGACTGCGAGGACGCACGCGTGCTTCTGCAGATGGATTTATCTGAAAAACAGGAGGAGGAGGAGTGAGGCTTGAGATCACCCAAGATAACATTTGTTTCACTAAATAATAAGTGATAGACTGGGGAATTATAAAATCTTTTAGCGCTGAATTACATTTCCCTTTAAAAATAAAACAGCAGGAAGGCATGAATATTCAGTTTAACTGCTTATTACTGCTTGAATTATAGTGTTATCCATCTGAAACCCTACATATCAATTTACATATAATTGGTGTTTGGTAGGGATTTTAAATGCCCAAAAACATGACTGCTTTTTGAAAGGATTCCCTTCCAAAAGCAAGAACTGATGCAAGATTGCCAAAATACCACACCACCAGTTGGTAAGGATGTTTGCATCGGTGGCAAATCAAAATACAGAGACGGACAAAATATTCTCAATTCGGCCAAGAACTTTTCAGTTCATATATTCATCGATTTGTAAATAATTTCATTACACAGTTATGATACTGTCAGAAACAAAATAAGATGATACAGATTTGGAAAAAAAAACATAAAAATGACTCCAATGTTGATTCACTTTTAAAGAGCAAGTAATTCCAAAATAAACCTTTTTTGCTGATAACCTGTATAGATGAGTGTCTAATAGTGCTGCACGTAATCATTAGTGTAGCAGTTTAGTGCAGCTTACTTTAAATTTAACATTTCGGCCCAAAACCGTAATTAATTTCCATCTTCAGGTGAAAACTCTGCTCCACATTGATTTAGAAGCAGCCCCAGCTGATTTAGAGCCCTGCACGGGCCTAAAATCTGAGCCCGTGTCCGGCCCGGCCCGAGGGGGTGGAGCCCCAGCCCGATCCGGTCCGAAAAGGTTTTCAGGATTCTCTGGCCCGACCCAAGCCCGAGCCCAACTTTTTTTTTTTTACCTTTCATAATGTTTTAGCGTGATAGAACGCTCAGCATTCTAATTATCTGTGAGAAGCGTTCTGCAGTAAAAAATAAAGAAAAGAAAAGAAAGAAAAACAGCATCAACGCAGCTTTTTTCTAACAGAGCATATTTTTCGAGCAGTAGATGAAATTTACTAACACTTTATTAATTGGATGCGTTTGTAAATGTAATCTGCTCTGAAAATGCGCTCTTGTGCAATTAGGAAAAAAAGCAGCATTCTAATTTTCTAACTACAGAGCGCATTTTCAGAGCGGCAGATTAAATAAACGCCCCCAATTAATATAGCGTTTGTAAATTTAATCTGCCGCTCTGAAAATGCGCTCTCCAGTTAGAAAAACCCCACCAATGAATGCTGTATTTTTTTTAACTGCAGAGCGAATTTATTCACAGAAAAATAGAATGCTGCCGTTTTCATGAGAATAAACGAATGGTTTCTGACATCAAAGTGGACATAAAATGGCATGTTAGAATAGGGGCACATGTTTCAATCAGCAGTTTGAGAATTCGCATTTATAAACCACACAGACCTTAACTGAGTTAACGGGTGCCGGTGCGTGAGAAGCAGGCAGGTGTTGCTGCGTTCAAGTGTTTCAGTTATTTATTTATTTTTATGAATTCGATTAAAAATAAAGGCGCCCGGCCCGTGTCCGAGGTAATTACACAGTCGTTGGCCCGAAGCCCGGCCCGAGGGCCTGGGGCTTCAGTGCAGGACTCTAAGCTGATTGCAGTAGCTCAGCAGGGTGACGTTGTCAGTGCAGCACTACATGGCTGCACTGCACTGGACTCCTGCTGAGTCTCGCCGCACCTCCACCTGGCTCAACCTCTCACCTTCTGATTAGACACGATGGCGTTCGTAGGCTTTCGCTTCCTTAAGAAATACATCCTGCTCCCCTTTTTTCTAATGTAGGAGGTGAACAGGAAAGTCTCCTTCCTGCAGTCATATTCTGTGTCTGCTCTTCTCCTGAGTGGTGAGTCTGCTGTTTGTGTGTATGAGTGGGCCTGTGCTTGTCAACGACTCGTTTTCCGACTTAGAAAAAAGGGGAGGGGGTTGAGAGGGGTGTTGCCAATCATTGTCGCAGTTCCACTCTCTCAGTCCTCCAGATGACGCCTTTTTCCCAGCTATTTTTCTAACAGGGTGTCTGGTTGAAACTAGGGGCTGCATGACTTATTTTTTTTTAAAGTCGACAGTCAAGTAATGAAAATCGAGTCGACTTTGACTAGCCCACATTTTCAAAGTTAAACATCTCTTTTAACAATGGTAGTTTCTGCATCTTGCTTCAGCCCCCTCCCCCCTCCCCCTGCACAGTGGCCGCAACCTCACTGACGCGCCTGCAGCCTCTCAGAGTTTCTGTTCTAAACATTAAAATAATTATTTCATTTTCTGTTCCTCACTTCTGATTACCTTCAATGGTGTCTGTTTGTTGCAACCAGCAGGTACAAAAACTAACTTGTTTTTATTTGACTATTTTTCTGTCCTGTCTGTTTATTATCTTCCTGCATCTCCTCTCAGTCCTAAAGAGAAACTGCTACCTGGGTTCATATATATTCACCTCATGAGTTACCTTTGTACTGCAGTTCTAAAAGATCTACCAGCCGCAAAAACAGCGGAGTGCACGCTGACCGCACCGGTGAGATGAAATCACTGGAGGACAAAACAGGTGATGCGCGCCGCTCCACAGCAGCGAAACGCATCAGGCACAAATAAAAGACAGAAAACATAAACGGAAATGAGCCGACATGAACAATCGCGTGTTAAATTTGTTTTTGAGGTGGCGACACCTAATTTGATAATGTTACTGTGGCCGTGCTCAGGACGCATCTGTCTGGAGCACGTCAACGATCAGAGCTTTGCATGCGCAAGCTGTTTAAGGTTAGGATGGGAGTGAGGGAAAGGTTACATTGCAAGAGGGTAAAGGTCACAATTCGGTCAAATGTCCGTTTTACGGCGGGCGTCAGATACCGACGCTCTGGCACAGCGCGTCACCTCCCAACGGGCAGGGGCCCCGTCACCTGCGGTCTTTTCCGAGGACTGCATCTTGTCGGCCATTATCACGTGACAGCGACTGGTCTATGACAGGCATAAAAATTCACTACAGAGCAGTGAAGTCGACTAGTTGATACAACCTCTAGTTGAAATAAGTCTCCACCCATGCCTTGACTCCCACTTTAAGGTAAAAAGATGGTGGGGCTAGAAAAATAGGTTACTACACAAAAATCTTCACTTTGAGTTTTTAAAATATGTTTTAATGCTAATTCCCATGAAAAAGATGATCAAAATAAGCAAAGTTCGAAAACATTGGGAGTAGTATAGATGGGCCCTAAATGATGAGAAGCAGCAGTCAGGAATAACTGAGAGACCTTAGGTGACTAAAATAAGGAAAATAGGTAAATTGTAAAAAGAGTCAAGATAACAGGAACAGGAGATTATAATGTAAAAAAAAACTGTGAAACACAACACAAGCTCACACCCACGTTGGTTTTTACAAGGCACTCCACCACTCAGCTTGCCTAAATGTCATAACAGGACAAGTAAATACAAATGTAATTTGACTAACCCAATGCAATTTTTTTAGATTTTCAATGTCGGTTTTGGGCATTGAAATAGAAACTTCTGTTTGCTAAGAGTAAACTGTCCAATAAGATCTGTTGAAGCTGGTAGTAAACAAAACCAATGCCACTGACAATAAACTCAACACAAATGTAGAAAAGAGTTTTTCTTTTTTTAACTGATCATTTCAATTAATGCTTCACCACCAATGACCTATGGACATATTTATTTAAGTAATCCAGAAAAAGCTGATTGGTCAGGTAAAACAGAACATGTCTGGCATTTACATTCTAACCAATGAATTTAAAGGAGTCCTACACTTAGTTCAATAAATCTGCGTTGGTCTCTGGTGTGAATGATTAGCTTGTGAGCTGTTTTCAGTATAACAAAAAAGCTCTTGCACTCCTGTTTCAGAGAAACAGAAGTTTGTCATTGTTAGGGTTTTTTATATTTCATTTCTCTTAAATGTTCTTTTTAAGTAATCATATGTTAATCATATGTTATGATTGTGAAGTATGCCACAGGGCTTTCTCCTTTCCTCTGGGCTGTGGTATGTGGCCTGATTAGCATGGGGGTTGGGGAACGCTCTACCTGACAACAGAAAAGCTAGCAGTCACCCCTGTAACTTGAGACTTCCTTTTTAGAAGGTGCCGTCTTAGATAGAAGCAACAATGTTATTGGTTAAGTGTGGACAGTGATGGATTGTTCTTTGTCCTTGTTTGCCTGTGTTCCAATAAAACCAGCTGGAGAGAGAGAACACGCCAGAGTTGATCGGACTTGGGCCTTTGCAGGTTTTTGGCCGGTTGCACTCTGCTGCCTCTCACAGAGTATAAAACCTACTGACTTCTCTCCTGTGTGGTTCATTTCAGGATACAAAAATAACCAACAGTCACAAAAATAAAGGGTGGAAAACAGCAGGATTTTGAGTCTTACTCATTGATATTCATGATATACAAGTGTCTCACCTGGGGTGGTAATGGAAAACAAGAACCGGTACCCACTGTTTCAATTCCTAGGAATAATTTGCCATTTTTGCAAAGATTCCCTTATCAATTCCAGTCAGCGCACTGACCTCACCACGCACGTTGTACAGCTTTTACTCAGCAGAAAACATGGTGCCTAAGCAGCACAAATGATCAAAAGTTTTGTTAATTTCCCTCTGGGATTAATAAAGTATCTCTGAGTTGAATTGAAATGAATTATACTTTACAAGACAGAATGACAATCAGGCAACTTGCGGAATTTGCAAAGTCAAATTTAATCAAAGTGAGGAAACACTACGAATATGCAAAAGCAATTGCGCACAAATTACGTGATAACTTGAAGAGCAAGTCACCACAAATAAATGTTTTTATTGCTGATAAAACTAGACAAATGAGTGTCTAATCATGCTGTAGACACGTGCAGTCTGTGATTTGTTGCTTTAGTGCACCTTAGTTAAAATTTAAATATTCTGCCTAAAACTGCCAGTGCTGTGCCATTGTCAGGTAAAAACTCTGCACTGCATTTGAATTTAAATCTGCCATCGCTATTGGCTAAGAGGTACCTTATGAAATTAGCTAATACCATATGATGTCACAATGTTGGTGTGTGTGTGTGTGTGTGTGTGTGTGTGTGTGTGTGTGTGTGTGTGTGTGTGTGTGTGTGTGTGTGTGTGTGTGTGTGTGTATTTGTTAGCTGCTCCGCCCTCTTGGTCTGCCAAGCAACAGCATTCGTTGCATTTTTCAAACATGAAGTGGGAGTGGAGTAAGACTCTGGTAGGGGGGAACTTGCTCTTTAAAGTTAATGACGTGTTTTGACGTGCTCTAAATTAATGAATGCAGCAGTGGTGACGTTCGCACATCCTCTCCTGTTAATACTGCAGGTAACTAACCAACTCATTTACCTTGTGTACACACCTCCACACTAGCAGACTCTGAAGTCCGACCTGGAGTGAGATTTTTCCCATTTTGCAAAAGCTACTGCAAGAAGTAAACACTGCCTTCACAAAGAGAATAAATGAGAACATTTTGAAAGATCTTCCCAACTGATACCACATACAACTGATTATTTATCATTAATAAACTGACATTTATAATGCGGGAGATCGTTCGCCACCTATTGAACTACTCTGGAATTGAAAAACAAATTTGATTGATAGACAGATTTGACAATGGCATTGATATTGATAAAAAATTATCAATTCCCACCCCTAGTCTCACCTCTGGTTTGGCCTTCAGATCTTTACATGCACAACTCTAGACCAGGGGTGCCCAATTCTGGTCCTGTAGGGCCAGGATAGCTAGCATGTTTTAATTGTTTCTCTGCTTCAACACACCTTTATTCAATCATCAGGTAACTAGCAGGCTTCTGCAGAGGTCAACGAGCTGCTAAACAGGTGATTCTACCACTGAATTGAGTGTCTTGGAGCAGAGAAACATCTAAAACGTGCTGGATACAGACCCTTAAGGACCAGGATTGGGCCTGATCTAGACAAGAAAAACTGATTAGTACTGATGAAGCTTTCTAGCTGCGTTTTACAACCCCATTGTTGCCTCTTTGTAAATAAATCCTTATCTTTCTGTAGTAAGCATGTATTCTGGTCAAGGAAAAATTAATGTGGCAGACATGCAATAAATTAGTTTTTGTGCCCCCCCTACACACACACACAAAAAGCATGTGCCTGCTTATGAATGAGCAATGTTTTTGCAACTAAAATTGTTTTAGCAGCTTTTACAGTGACAGATTTGTTAAATGTACTTGGTTTTCCCCGGTCTGGTTCCCTACTGTCGCTACAGTACATCAAACTAACAAAAAATGCAGTTTTAAGACCAACTTAAAAAAGAGAAATCCAATCACTAACTGCTGTTACAGCAAACAAAATTGTCTGTCACCATGTGCTCGCTGAAAAGGAACTGCTGAATTGTTGTTGTTTCTCAGGTAAAGTGCCCTGGGATGGATTTTTGTTGGGAACTGAAACAGATTAAGGAAAATTTAACAAAACTGGAAACGAGGCCTTTAACGGCAGAGTGGTATGATAATCATTGTAAAGGGAAGCTTTATAGAACCGGTTTCGAAGATGAATATGCTCTTGGGAACTCGACTATTTCTCCTGTGATATTTCTGATCTTTGTTCAAACTGAAAAGTGGTTGAAAACTTTTCACCATCTTTTATGTCCTCAAGTGAGCTCAGATTTTAGAAGAAGCCAGCGCTGTCGGCACACAGTACCTGCTAACTAATGAAAATGAAACATTTGTTCTTTAGGGCACCTTTCCGAGGCACAGCTCAGCCTGCTGTTTGGCTCACACTGAGGACGGCGTACCCTTTGATAGATTGGCAGGAGGAATATGGGGCTAGAGCTAACTTTAGCTCTAATGGTTTCAAATATGCTTGCACTACATTTTATTTTATTTTTTATTTTTTTTGCTGTGAGGCCAAATGATATCCCCCCTTGATGATTTATTAAGCCCATTCCGGGGCCTTCTCGTCAGGGATAAATTGGCTCCTGCCTTGTGTAATGCCCTTGATGGATAATTGTCTCATTTTTCTTGATTATTCTATCTATATGGCTGTTGTTTAAAATCAAAATGAATATAGCAAACATAATGCCCTGGCCATTCCTGCCTCATATATCTTAGATTTGTGTGATGAAGTTAGAAATTGGCCAGCGATAACGACACTTCAAATTTCCAATTTAAGTGACATCATACAGAGGCTGCGGAGCCATTTGGCTTTTGGGATTTACTCTGATAACCACAAATCTGATCAGAGATCAGATTTTACTCCCATTAGGCTCAATCCTGAACTCTACTGCTCAATTAAACAGGGTGCCTGGCTGTCAGAAGTTTGTTTTTACCAGAGTGGAGCCTGATGGATGATGATCCTGTCTGTGCAAACCTGGCAGGGGCTGACAAGTTTGCTTTAAAAATTATAACATAATTATTGTTTTATATACTAAGTACTTCCACCTGTGTATACAATGTTTATTCTTAGTCTTTGGCATCAATTAATGTTTTAACTTTAATCTTTAAAATGTCACCAAGTTTAAAAGCAGTGCCAAGAACAGAGAAAGGTAAGGCAGCTTTTGAACATCGATCAAAGTTAGGGGTTCCCTGTATGTGACATTTTTTATATTAATATTGCTGTTAATAAATAACGTGTGTATATATTTATGTTATTATATACACACACACATTTACTCTTCCGAGATGATTACCATCATGTTCACATGAATAAACAACCCCCCCAACAGATACATAGATGGAAACAAGATGGAAAAAATATTGGTTGTTATTATCGGCCCAGTTTTACTTAGCAAACCGATACCAATATGTTATAAAATGACTGACCAAAACTGATATTGATGCTAATATATCATACATCTCTAATCAAAGGCAGTGGCATTTTTACATAAGGTCAACATGCCATCAGAATTTCATACCAGTATTGGTTTACTCTGGAAAAGAAAACTTAAAAAAAAACTGTAAATGTACTAAATGAGGGTGAAATACTGTGGTGTTAGGTTAGACTGGTCCAGCAAATGCTAATAATAGGGTTCGTGATCGTGACCTCATCACTAACGCCCCATTGTTGCTTGACACTACTGATAACAGAAGGTCTCATTCTCGTGGCTTAAATTAATCTATTATTGATTTGTTTGGTTATATTATTAATATTATTGGGTGCAACACGTGATCACCAGGGAAAAGGTGGAAAACAGGTTAATCTTTCATCATTTTCCTGCTTGGAGGCATGAGACCAAGTATCTAATTTCCGGAACTGCGCTGCTCTGGGCGGCTGCATGTTGGAGTAGCTCTGTTGACAATATGTAAGTTTTGCCTTTTCTTTGACATTTTTTCTTCTAGTTTCTCAAGAAAAAAGGTATTTTTTGGACACTTTACTTTTCTGTTTCTGGTGCTGTGAAGTTTGAAGGATTTTTACAGCTATTTCTTTTTAGCTTTTTCCACTTTTTGAGCATTTGTTACTATGCGTAACCATGGCAACAAGCTGCTTTACAATCGGGAGCAGCTGATTAACATTGGAAAGGCTGAAATAATAACTCAACTGAAGCAACAAATCCCAAATGAGCTAAAACGCAAGAAGCGTGGATGCAGAGCGGGAGCAAAACGGAGACAGAGAAAGAGGAAATTCAAACCGTCTCTTCCATCGATCATAATGGGCAATGTGAGATCACTGGCCAACAAGACGGAGGAACTCCAAGCCCTTTCAAGGACTCAGCCAGAGTTTCGGCAGTTTCGGAACCGCTGGAGGAGATAATGCAAAGAAGGATTCTCCAGAGAATCAAGAAAATGATGGACAACCCTGAGCATTCTCTTCACAAGACTGTCCGACAACGGAAGAGTGTCTTCAGTCAGAGGCTTCTTCAGTTTGGCTGCAACACTGACCGCTTCCTGCCAACAGCCATTGTAATATACAACAACTCTTTGATGACTTGATTATTAGTATTATTCTAAGCTACTACAGCAATCAATTTCACTCTGGGATTAAAGTATTTTTGAATTGAATTGAATTGAATCAACATAATAAAGTCTCGTCGGCTCGCTTGGATCGTAGTTGAAAGGCATACATCACCTTCCTGAGTATTTTCATTCTGGTAAATTACAGATGGTGTACGCGTTTTATATATCACTTCTTTCCTTCAACTGTGATATGCACAACACACACACAAACACACAGGCTACACACACATACCGGTAAGCTAATGCGGGCGCGCTGACACACGATACAACTTCTCCTGCTACACTTCTTCTCATCATATTTAGCAGGATGAGCGTCGCCGTTATGAGATAGCTTGTCTCGCCCCAGTGTGAGAGTAGCAGCTGAGCCTGGTGACCCCGCCAGCAGCAAAAACTGGTAAATATCTAGAATTTGTTGTTTAAATGGGCTGCAGTGTCAAGTGAACACTGTTTATAGCAGAATGTTATAAATCCAGTGGAATGAATTCTGCCAAAATTGGCAACTTGTTTACATTAGTGAACAGCAGCATGGAGAACCTAAGCTAACGTTCATAAGCTAGCTAACCAGGGGTGGACTGACCTATCTGGCATTCTGGCATTGTCCCGGTAAGCTGCTTGCCCAGCTTGGGCCGTCGCTTTGCTCTTGGGCAAAAAGAACAACTTCAGTTGCAGCTTTTCCTCTCAGTTCAATACTGCTGTAATTCACTGTTGCGCCACCTTGGTGTGCTACTTGTTCTAATAACTGAACTAGAGTTGAACTGCTAAACATTGTAAACAACTACGACAACAAAACAATCTTTGGCACTACTTTTCCCTTTGTTCAACACTTGTTTTGCTCACTGTTTACTATGCTCTTGCCTTCCTTTATGGTGGA